>NW_027250294.1:0-28798 GCF_030848795.1 Temnothorax nylanderi | reverse complement strand
AAACGATACGATTAATTTAATCACTTTCACATTCAAGTTTCCTTTCAAGTTTCAAGTATTCCACAGAGAATGGTGCAAATAAATGTTCCTTTAACAATCCTTCGATTAATACTGATCTTTCCTCATCATATAAAGAACAAGACCAAAAAATATGATTAATATCCTGAATTTCGTATCCGCATATACACTCCGGGGAGTCAACCCAACCAAATTTATATTTCGTAGTACCGACTAGTGGGTATCCTGTAATTAGGCGTATCAAAGAACAAAAATCGGAACGAAAACCTCAGCTATATTTTGATAAAAACTCAATCTAATAGATGTAAAATATTCATATAATACATTCCAGATCCCACATTAATGTCATTGAGAAATTGGGTATCTATATTCTCGTAAACACGTAAGTTACAAGGAAAGTGCATCCTTGAACGAGATCTTATTACCAATAAAGGACCCTTCGACTGAAGCCTCCTTAGCTGCCCTATCCGCTATCTCATTACCCTGAATCCCTTTATGGGATGGGCACCAGGTAAATCTAATAACCTTGTTTTCACAAGCCGCCAAAGTAAGCTTCATTTTCAAATCTGGGATAAGTGGAGAAAGTTTATAATTATGTTTCGAGTTCTTTAATGCCTGAATAATACTGAGAGAGTCCGTACATATGTTAACGAAATTCCATGACTGAGTCCATACAAGGTCAATAGCCTTGGTAATTGCAACACCTTCCGCCGTAAAAGAGCTCGACAGATCGCTCAATTTATATTTAAATAAAAGATCGAACTGAGGGACCCAAACAGAACAACCGACAAGACTTCCGTCAGCTGATTCCGACCTAGAGCCATCTGTATACACGACGACCTCCTGAGGAGATGTCCTATTAAAAGAAATAAGATTACTAAATGCCTGATTAGGAGAGTCGTTATTCTTTGCTAACACACCGGATGTTATATCAAACGAAGTAGATGATAGATCAAACCTGAAGGGATAAGAAAAAGTAGGATGAAAATTCCAGATGTACCCAGATAGCAAAATGTGTTCGTTCTGAGTACATATTGTACTCACGTTTATTAAAACATGATGGCAAGAATAGACACAGATGCGGGCTCATATGTTGCTCAGAATGCAGACATGTGATGAAATCTATAAAGTTTACAAAATAGTGACATAATAAACACATAAATGTTCAATGAAATACTGCATATTGTGTGCATATAAAGCTCAAGAAATGACAACAATTTTAATATTTCATAAAAAAATTATTTAAAAACAAGTAAATAAATAAGTAAGACATATCCAACAATTTATCAAAAATTGCTTCGCAGACCTCTGCACTATATGATACCAGAGGTATCACTTAAGCTGATCTGCAGCAAAGAACATTGTAATTAGGCTTCTCACAAGCTCGCCTCTTATACTAGCGCGTGATGATTTTTGATTACGAGAAAGTGACGCGTGGTATAGCCGCGTCGCGGCAGCGTGCGGTACTAGCGCTCGCGGTAATTGTTGTAAAATTATTTCCACCAGGGTCAGCATGTGATTATCATGAGTTGGCTAAGTAACGTCAATATCTGAGCTCATATATTTCCTCATATACATGTTAACTTGTACTCATGATGTGTATCATCACAATATGATCACAAGACATACATCACATTTCGGTCAATATCAGAAGATCATGACGTGATAAAATCTGATCATCAGGCATTGCTATCTGGGTACAAACTATATATCTAACCATCGGCCATTTTTTAATTATAAACGGAATATTGCTAGGAGCCGCATTAGTAGACAAATTATAGAGATTATCAATCCTATTTATAAGCCTATTATTCTTCAGCTGAATTGCCTTCAATAAAAATTTATCACACTTGTATGCAACTCTTCTTCTAAATGATTTCTGCTCACCGAAAAACCAGCATACCCTATTAGGGGACGATTTAGGTAATCCCAACACTATCTTAAAGGCTGAACACAAAGACTCTCAACAATAGACACGTATATATTAGCTGCACTAAGGTACCATATTGCACTCCATTCAAGTTGTGCTCCGATGGTGGCGTTGACAAAATTAATAGCCTTACGAGGATCAATACCCCATGCACGACCCGTCAGCCATTTCAATATGTTAGAAAAGCACATGGTTCTAGTACGTAAAACCTAATATGATCTCGCCACCTGAGGCCCACGTCCATATTCATACCCAAATATTTAATTGTATTAAGAAAAGGAAGGAGTCCATTAGCAACTTCCAAATTAGCCGGGATAACAATCGATCTTTTCCTATAAAAAATAGTAATTGAGTCTTAGGAAATGAGATATTAAGACCCAAGTCCCAACAAACCAACTCTCAACTATATCGAAAGTACTTCTCAAAGTTGATAAAATTATGTCAAGATTCGAGTCAGAACACAAAAAGGCCACATCATCGGCAAATTGTATTACTTTAACATTATGCGGGATAATCTGAAGAATGTCCTTCAAATAGAGCTTGAAAAGATCGGGGCTAAGAATTGAGCCCTGAGGAAGACCATTCTGAAGAAGATGGCTCCTACAAAATCTACCCGACTCATAAAAGTTTACATTTCTTGGACCAATCAGATTCCTAAGAACCTCTTATAACCCATAGGAATATTAAGTCCATTAATCATCTTGAACAAGATCTGAGGATTGACATTATCATAAGCTCCCTTAATATCCAGAAAAAATTGCCCCAATCATTTGATGTTGGACAAAGGATTTATAAATTTCCAGGTTAATGAAGGCAAGGCAATCCTCGCATGATTTACCTCTTCTAAATCCAAATTGACAATTAGGAATTATCCAATTCAAGATATTTCTCCAATCTTACCTTAACCAACCTTTCCATAATCTTAAGGGTACAGAAGCCAACGAAATTGGTCTGAATTCGCTCCTACCGGGCTTCGGAATCAACGAGACATCAAAGAACCTCCAACAATCAGGAAATGAACCATCCTCCATAATCAGGTTGAAAATCTCAAGTAATTTATTTAAGGCCGTTTCAGGCACCATACGTAACAATTGATTTGATAGATCGATTAGATAGATTGAGCTCTTTCAACGTTCACATTGACCCTTCGGAGTTTTCGATCACTCCTGAATCTTCCCTTACGCACATTAGGGAGAAATGGTTCATTAATTTAACCCCGTATTCAATACCGGATAAAGTTTAATGTTTGTTACAATTGGGGGATAATTTTTCTTTACCTACAAACAACAAAAAAAAGGACGGTCATTGAATTTATAAAAGTACGGAAGGCAACACTTGGGGCTTACACATAAATAAGATTCTGGCCATCAGGAACCGTTCCATTCCGATTATTAACAATCTTCTTTCCTTCGCTCCGAGATTTCCGTTTTACTCCGAAATTTCGAGTCTGGTTAAAGCCACAAAAGTGTTATGAACGATAATCCTGATATTATTTTTACAAGAGCTGACAAAGGCAATAGCACGGTAGCATTGGAAAAGAATCGTATAAACAAAGAATCACCGAGATGTTATCTGACACAACTACTTACATAAATATTAGTAAAGATCCAACTTTAATTCTCACTAGGAAAATAAGAGATACGATCCTGAGGTGGAAAAAATCAAAAATATATTTCTGAATTGCAATATAAAACAATTACTATGTACGGATGGTATTCTCCCACCTATGGATTACCTATGGATTACCAAAGATTCACAAAACAGGTCATCCTTTTAGAATCATAATTTCATCTATCGACAGTCCTACTACGCTTTAGCTCTCTTCTTACACAAGATTATTTCGGATAGTGTTCCTATACCCGATAGTCACATAGATAATAGCTTTGAATTAGCCAAAAAATTAAATGGAACACATTTGGATAGAGATTACTTAGTAATTTCTCTGGATGTCATCCTCTCTTTTCACGAACATCCCGACTAACTTAGTGTTAGAAAGCATTACCAAGAGATGGTCACACATTTCGAAAAACTGCAACATCCCTAAGATGATTTTATAAAAGCTGTCGAATTAATTCTGGATTCAACCTACTTGTTGATTCGAAATTTATAAGCAGAAATTTGGTTCTCCAATGGGCTCGCCGTTTTCTCCCATAGCGGCCGATATTGTCATGCAGGACCTGGAAGACAGTGTGCTGCGACAACTTACTTTCATTATACCTTTTTACTTTAGATATGTAGATGACATAGCGATGGCGGTACCGTCTGACTCTCTTGACATTATTTTGCAATTATTTAATAATTACCACCCTAGACTTCAATTCACTATGGAAGTCGGGGGTGATAACTTAACTTCTTAGATTTGACAATTATTAATAATGAGAACACTTTAGAATTGACTGGTTCCACAAACCTACGTTTTCAGGGAGATATCTCAATTTTTTGGTCCGCAGCACCCTGTCTCGCAAAAAAGAGGTACGATTATGGGCATGGTAGATAGGGCATTTTTACTTTCTCATCCGAAATTCCATTGTAAGAATATCAAGTTCATAATAGACACTCTCTTGAAGAACGATTACCCATTGACATTTATCTTTAACACTATCAACACGAGAATTAAATCTTACTCAACAAACGCACTTGCAGACAGGACGAACCTCTAAGCGAAGAGGAACGGCGTACGTGGTTCACTGTCCCATATGTTCAGGGCATTTCGGAAGATTTTAAAAGAACTGTTAAAGAGCATAATGTTAACCTATCTTTCTTCAGCTTAAATAAACTTAACAAATTTATCAAGGTACAAAAAGACGTTCTCCCAACTCAATCTAATAAAAATGTGGTTTATAAAATATCCTGCAAAAATTGTGACGCTTCATATGTAGGCCAGACGAAGAGGCAATTAAAAACGCGAATTTCAGAGCATCGTAACCACATTCACAGAAATACCACGACACAATCTGTCATCACGGAACACAGATTAAATTTGGATCACGAATTTGATTGGGAGAACGTGGAAATCCTTGATAAAGAAAGATATTTATCCAGAAGATTAGTCTCTGAAATGACTCATATAAAATTACAGAGAAATAGTATTAATTTGCAGGATGACACCGAATTTTTACACCATGCATATATAGCCGTTTTAAATAAATTGGAAACTATGCCCATGAACGCTTCTCACTGGCTAACTGAACTCGGTGACGTGTCGAGTTCTGGCGTTGTCATTGGTACTTAGACCAGATATCATAACAATCCATTATCTTATTGACACAACTATCTATGCTAAACGTTATCGATGGCGTGACTTGTGACACGCTCCTTCTTTTCAAATTTTTGTCATTTTATTGCTGCGTAACGTGTGGACGGGACGGATAAGTCCTTTCGCTACTTTTATTGTATACGGCTTCATGCCTTTTGGTGAGTCTATAAAGATTTTTCGCTCTTATTGCATCTAACGTTTTTATAAAAATTACAGATAAGGTTCATTTGGTCCACGTTAATTCGAGTCTGTAAGCTCGCCAGTTGACAAGGGGAACGTAAGGCAAATCGCTTGTTAATGCTGAGGATGGCTCAAAATGAGCCGAAACGTTTATTTTCAATGTACTCCAAGAAGACGAATAAACTGATTCCACGCACGAAGAACCGCGTTCGACCCTAATAGCCCCTTTTTTTCTATTATTGTAATTCCCGAGGGTCATTCTATGATTTTAATTGATTGTTAATAAGGTCCGGTCCAGGAGTGCTTTTAGTTTTTAGGGATGAAATGATAGATTTAAGCTCGTCTATCGAAAATTTATCCTCAAAAATGGACGACGAAGGAGAGTCGATAGTCTCCTCAAAGGAATCCGAAACCCAAGGAGGGGACAACCTATCAATCGATCTGTCGATAGCCAGGGATCTACTCTCAGAAGGAGGATTTGGTCTATTAAAATAAACACTTCTCTTAAATGCACCAATAGTATCCCAGAATGTTTTTACATTCCAATTTATATTAATATCATTAATAAAATTATGGAAGTTTACTCTTTTTCTACGACTGGTGATCTTTCTGCATTCATTAGACGCAGCTTTATACCTCGCACAATTCTCTGTAAAGAAATTCGACAAATATCTCTTAAAAGCTTCCTTCCTGTTATCTTTAGCCTCTTGGCATTCCTCGTCCCACCAAGGCAGGTTAACTCTTTTCCTTGAGGATTTCACCGGGTAGCTTTTACAAATCCCCGAAGAGTGATCGAATATTATGATCTCCTTAGAATCCACAATTTTAGCACCAGCGCGCAGGGCACAGTCGATTATATTTTCGTTCCAGAGTTCATAAAGTCTACCAGCAGAACCCAAAGTTGCCGAAATTCCGCTCACACCAGCATCCACTAATAGGATACAAAACAGAGTTTTGTCAAGGTTAGAGATATTAAGTCTCTTCTTACCCGGATCAGTAGCAGGATCTTCAAAGTGATTAAAATAGAACTGGATAATAATAATCGGGTAGTGATCACTACCCATAGGTTCTTCAAGCGTATGCCAAGAATAGTTCCGACAAATATCTTCTGACACCAAGGTGAGATCCGGAACGCTGATCTGTTCACTATCATCAGAGACTCTCGTAGAACAGCCATCATTCAGATACAAAAAACGATTATAAACCAAAGCCTCCGCTAAGGTTTTTTCCATCCTGGTTTGATCGGGACGAACCCCATGAGGTATGTTGAGCGTTAAAATCGCCACAGATTATGACCCCCTTCGTATTCAGAGACGAATCTATTGAGTGGAAAAAAGAGGACCAACCAGCTTCATTTATATGAAGATGAGGAGGTCTGTACAGCGAAATAATAAATATCCTATCTGGAGATGACCTATTACATTTAATAGAAATTATGGAACATTCAATACCCAAAAACCCAGTGAGATCTATATTAGCAGAAACAGGATCCAACTTCTTCCTACAAAGAATAGCTGTACCTCCACCTATATGATCCCTGTCATTTCTGAATGTATTAAAAAGAAAGAATAACTCTGACCCTGAAGCCAAGTTTCCTGTAAACAAACGATATCATACTCCCTAATTAAATTTGAAAATTCAGATTGTTTATTACCCACACTTCTAACATTCCATTGCAGAATCTTCAGAGAATTAACGAATGTTAAAATAATCCAATTCGAAGTACTAATAAGTGGAAGTAAAATAAAATTATATTAAATTATATTATATTAATATTAACATTAATTGTATTGGGTTTTAATTATTATCTTTATTAATAAAGAAGTGTGTAAAATGACAGAATTTTCAAATTATTAATAATTAACAAATTGATAGACGGCGATACGAGTCAGGCGCGGTACGTGGTGCGCAAGTAAAGAAATTAATAGTTACAGAAGTAACAAATTACAATGTATATATATATATATATATATATATATATATATATATATACATATATTCCAACTTAATATTGTAATTCGTTACTTCTGTAACTATTAATTTCTTTACTTGCGCACCACGTACCGCGCCTGACTCGTATCGCCGTCTATCAATTTGTTGACATTTTCACGAGTCTAATGATATATTTGAATTTACGCAGGCTGAAACATGCGTTTGTTAAACTTATTAACCGGTTATTGCGATAAATATTACCACATGCCTCGGTAGTCGAATTGGTACGACGCCCTTCACGGAATGAGGGAGGTTCCAGGTTCGAATCCTGGCTGAGGTAATATTTTTTCGCAATAATTTCTTTACAGTTTTTAAAATAATTAAATCGTGTAGATTTAATTCCGGGGAGGGAAGGGTATTAATTTTTCAACGATAGCTGTGTTTCAAGACCGACAAATAATCGGCGCGCAGTTTATTAAGTTAGAATATATGTATATATATATGTATATATATATATATATATATATATATATATATATATACATTGTAATTCGTTACTTCTGTAACTATTAATTTCTTTACTTGCGCACCACGTACCGCGCCTGACTCGTATCGCCGTCTATCAATTTGTTGACATTTTCACGAGTCTAATGATATATTTGAATTTACGCAGGCTGAAACATGCGTTTGTTAAACTTATTAATCGGTTATTGCGATAAATATTACCACATGCCTCGGTAGTCGAATTGGTACGACGCCCTTCACGGAATGAGGGAGGTTCCAGGTTCGAATCCTGGCTGAGGTAATATTTTTCGCAATAATTTCTTTACAGTTTTTTAAATAATTAAATCGTGTAGATTTAATTCCGGGGAGGGAAGGGTATTAATTTTCCAACGATAGCTGTGTTTCAAGTCCGACAAATAATCGGCGCGCAGTTTATTAAGTTGGAATATATGTGTATATATATATACAGGGTGTATCAGAATGTTTGGTACTTTTTTCATATTTAGATAGAGCGAGCCAAACTGAGTCGAAAAGTCATGTACCATTTTGCAATTTTCGCAATAGTTGATGAGTTATTAATGATTAAAAATCGCCGTATTGGCCCGGCCCACCGCCAAATCCAAGCGCGCGGCGAGATGCGGCCGCCCCGCGGTCGGCGCGCGGGCAGTTGTTTACTTCAAGCGGCACGAGCGGCGCGTAACGCCGGGCCCCCGTCCTGAGCGATGATAGTTTCTCGCCTTTTTTAAATAGAAATAAAATTTTCTAACAGCATAGAAAAATTTTTTGTGCGTACTTATGTACATACGTGTGTACATGCATACACAGGAAAATATCAATTGTACTGCTTAAAAAAGCGATTACTCAATTTACTTTTTTCTGTTAGTAAGTAACGGTTGTCTTTAAGAAAGAATATTTTCTTGATAATAGTCTTAAAATGTACAAATTTTAGAAAGAGTCTTTATCATGTACTCGAAAGAAGAATTTATACTCCTTCAAAGAACATAATAAAATTTTATTAAAGAAAAGTCAAAATAATAAATAAAGTAATATGAGGACCCTCGAGATTAAAATAGGAGAAGTCAAGGCTATGAGGGTCAGACGCAGATCACAGTGCGTAATATCAGAAATAACTGATTTATTCGTCGTTTTGATACATTACATCGATCCGTACGTTTCGGCTCAGCTTTGAGCCATCTTCAGCGGTAGTTACAAAAGTAGTTACGCGCCAGAGAGACAGGATCTCTTTTGCCAAATTGGCGACATGCTGGTGCACCGTTGCAACGTCGCGTAATCGACGAAGAGAGAATCCTCCAAACATTCGAGGATTTCGAGGACGACCCCGAGAACCCCCAGATACGACCTACTATACGCCGTGTCGCTGGTATGCTCGGTCTCTCCCATAGCGCCGTACATCGGGTGTTACGTCAGGACGGATTGCACCCGTTTCATTATCAACGGGTGCAGCAACTTCTTCCAAGAGATGCAGAGCAGCGCATCTATTATTGTGAAGGTACTTTTATCATCTTTCTTTAATGTTTTTACGCTGCTTTTAACAAATAATAATTATCGGCGAAATACACACCCAAACAGCACACAATATTTATAAAATATTTACAAAATATTTATAAGATTTATTTGAATATTTTATAAATATTTATCAAAATATTTCATAAATATTTTTGTAGTCTTAGATTGAACAGATGATAAATATTTATTATAAATATTATAAAAATGTTTATCATAAATATTATGGTACATATTATTAAATATTTATTAAATCATTATGATAAATATTTTGTAAAATATTGTTACTTTCTTTACGAAATGTTTAGGAAAGGTTTTTGGAAAGGTAACAAAAATATCAATAAATTAATTAAAAGACGGCGATACGAGTCAAGCGCGGTACGTGGTGCGCAACTAGAGAAATAGTAGTTACAGAAGTAACGAATTACATAATAGTTACTTCTGTAACTATTATTTCTCTAGTTGCGCACCACGTACCGCGCTTGACTCGTATCGCCATCTTTTAATTAATTTATTGAAATTTTCACGAGTCTAATGATATATATTAACAAAAATGTCTTTCTTTTTCATTGCACTTTTTATTGCACAAAATTTTTTAATGAATATATATATATTCTATGTAATACTAAAAAAAACGCTTTGCTATGTATTTTAGACAACGTGCATTTTGACAATTTTGTCTTTTACTTTCTCGTGCTTTGTTAATCTCAATAATAGTGTTGCTATAATAAATAACACAAATACACTTTTAGTTCTATATTAAGAAAGATTAGTCTTTCATAAAGCCTACACAATTAAAACGATCATTTAGAATTCAAGATCGTAAAGGAATCACATCTATCATGAGTCTTAACAAAGTTCGAGAAAGAATTTAAATATAAAGAATTTAGATAACGCGATAATACACTTAATACATATAAAAATAGAAAACGGAATGTAATTAATTGTGCCGTTAAAATCTGCAAGTATAAAATATAGTCTCGTTACATGTTGTAAAAAAAAGTTGATGCAACAGATGCATGAGTATTAATATCTCGATTGATATTATCATAAAAAAAATGTCGCAAACAATGTAAACTTTTCAAATATTTCATTCGGCACAATGTTATTTTATAAAAATACGCACGAAGTAAGGTAACCCAGGATATTATTTTTCAGCTCACCACTCTCTATGAAAAGAGCAATGTCGGCACTCGCATTACTCTCGGCAAATTCGTTAATTGCGCGGTTAAATTCTCCTGCTATACCACACACAGTCGGCCGGTTTGGATGCAACAATATGTTAATTATCGTTCGGTAATATTTCGTCACACGGCGTCGGGCCGCGTTTGTTTATAAAATGGGCCATTTCCCATGGAAAGTACTATTTAGCCTAATTACAGACTGCGGACAACAATGAGTACAATATCTATTTTTTTTCTTCCTTCTCCTCTTCGATTTATCTCCTTCCATCAATCTTAATTTTCGTCAGAATTATCTTCAAAAGTCCTTCTAAGGTTAGGTTCTTTAGCACGTTTACTGAAACAAATAATTTTTAATTATTTATCTTACATTTGTAACATAAAAAACTTGTTTAAAAAAAATGTTTCTTTTACTTACTTATGCTCATTTTTTAAACGAGATGATGAATTATCAAGCCAAGCAGCTATAGCGGTTCTCACATTATCATCTGTCGCTGAAGGTGTGTGCATTTGTGCAGCTTCTGTAAAAAAAATACATAAGTATTTACGTGAGTCTGTAAGATTGAAAGATAGATGTGTTTTCCAGTAGTAAATCAAAATTTACGTAGTAAATTTCACATTTAATTACTACGTAAATTTAAATTCAAAAAAGTAAATTCAAAATATTAAATAAAATAAAAACATAAAAAGTGTAAAAAATTTGTTTATAATCTTAAAAATATATATATTATTAACAATTACTTACTATATATACAGGTGTTGAACATTAGATCCAGAAATCTTTTTTTCTTTTTTTGACCCTTATAGCTATACTGTGTTGCAACGATATTGCTGATTGTACTGTTTAATATATTAAAAACGTGAGACCGCACATCCGGACCTCCTTTTTGCTTCAAAAATTCAACCTGAAACAAATTTACATTTAAAAAATATACATAATGTAAAATTTCTCACAATTTTTGCACCAAATGTTAGTCTGAGCAACAATCAGTTAACTTCCTCCTCTATTGCACAAATTATTGTATTTTATATGTATATTATTTTACAATTATAATCGATTGATAGGTATACTTAATTACAACTTATTCTAACATATACGTTGCTAAAACGCCATTAGCGTTTTCTACTGAGAAAACTAATGCAATACTGGCGCACACTGAATGCTATTTTGTTGTTTTAATGTGAAAAATTATTGATAAAATAGTGAAAATATTAACAAAAATTAGTCAAATTTGTCAAATTTTTGTCAGTGGAACATTTAACACTGACAATATGTTTACTAATTTTTACATTAGAACAATAAAATTGCACTCAGTGTGCACCAGTGTTGCACTATAAATTTTTTCGATAGAAAAAGCTATACATATAATGGGTTAAAGCCAGCTATATTTCTGTCCTGATAATTGTGTGTATGTGTGTATTATATATGTATACTAAATTTTTATCATTTATTATTGTAATAATCTATACTTACAACTTCATCAAAAAACTTTTTTTTCTTTAAACTAGCGTCAAACTCTTCTAAATCATTGACGGTTTTTATAACAAATGTTTTGCGTAATGTGTCTTTAGTTTCATCACTCAACTGACAATTAGTTGTATCTTGAAGAATCTTTTTCTCGAGAGTCATAATTTTATCCATTATAATTCGGTTCTGTCGCACAATTTTATTTTGCTTTGTCCGAATAAGCTTCAATACAGCGCCTGCAAAAAAATGACATAAAAGGTTCTTGATATAATATTTTACATTTTACGTGCAAGTGTATGAGTGCATAAGTGCAAATGTGTTCGTTTAATATTATTCAAATTTTATTATTTTTAAAATAAAAAGTTATATAAAAACATGATTAGCTATTTAAGCATGTAGTAAATTTCGATTGAAGCTAGCGTGACAAATTAAAGTTCAATTTAAAGTGGAATTTATTTACGTTAAAAAAATCGTATTATAAAATATTCATATTATAAAAAAAGTTGACATAATATAGAAAATACTTACTTCCAAATTTTTCTACATCAAATGGTCCTTCTTGCGTATGAGAT
Organism: Temnothorax nylanderi; assembly: GCF_030848795.1. Lineage (NCBI taxonomy): Eukaryota > Metazoa > Arthropoda > Insecta > Hymenoptera > Formicidae > Temnothorax > Temnothorax nylanderi. The sequence goes on along the minus strand of NW_027250294.1, from coordinate 16,233 downwards.
TGTGAATTGTCATTCCCATTTTTAGCTATTTTATTGTTAATCTCTGCAACAAATGACATTCTGTATTAAAATTAACAAAAGTTTCGCTCGACAAGCAATAGCTAAATAATATCAAACGGCCAATTTCGAGCTAATACCAGATGTTAGAAAAAAATATTTAATACATTCAATAATCGTATACAGACTTGTTTACGTTTCGTGCCTTACTTGGCCTTCTTCAGAACAATAAAAAAAATATAAAGAAAAACGCATTACAATACATCGCATTATTCTACGAACAAAACGAATCCATTCGATCCAACGCCACAATTCACATTAATCCGGTCTCACCCAAGTAATTAATTACTTGGGTGAGACCGGATTAATGTGAATTGTGGCGTTGGATCGAATGGATTCGTTTTGTTCGTAGAATAATGCGATGTATTGTAATGCGTTTTTCTTTATATTTTTTTTATTGTTCTGAAGAAGGCCAAGTAAGGCACGAAACGTAAACAAGTCTGTATACGATTATTGAATGTATTAAATATTTTTTTCTAACATCTGGTATTAGCTCGAAATTGGCCGTTTGATATTATTTAGATTCTGTATTAATATTTTTCGACAGTTTTTAAATTGTTCATCTTATTATAAAACCAGAAACAACATTCTTAAGCGATGTAAAATTCAGTATTTTATAAAATCAGTATAACAAATAAAAAATAACAGAAAATTTTACATAAATAAAGTTCTTGTATATATGTGTTTCATATGTTGATTAAAGTGAAAAATCCAAGAAATTATAGTTTCTTTTTTTTTAAATGAGTAAACGTTATGTTTAATGTCTAACTCTAAAAGCACTTGTACGCAAGGAAATAATTGAAATAAGTTTCAAAATTATAAAAAATAAATTTAAAAATATTTTAAGACAAAAATTTAGTTATATGTTTATTTTAAGAAAAAATGTGTTTGAAACAAAAAATCTTATACATTTATTACCTTTACATTCTCCAGATGATGACATAATATTTGCTTTACTTGTAGATATTCTAGTCTTAGAAGCAATTGGTTTTACATTATTGTTCTCTTTATTAGCTAATTTGATGTTATTATCAACATTTTCAAAGCTGCTTTCGTTTTCTTCGAATTCTGATTCTGAATCAGAATTACAAAACTGTTCTAAGTTTATATTTTGTTCAGAATCGACTTTTTTGGTAGAGTCGTTCTTATGGTACGTACTACACCGTGAATGTGTTTTTAGGACTTTCTGAGGTGGATTGTAAGAATCATTGGCATTAACATCTGTACACATATTCATTGATCGTTTTTTAAACGTATCACATATATTGGTAGAATCGTTCTTGCGTGACTGTGACTTAGTACCCTGTGAATGTGGTTTTATAATTTCTGGAGGTGGACTATAAGAATCATTGACGTTAGCATTCACACACACATTCTTGGTTTGTTTTTTAAATGTATCGTGTATATTGGTAGAATCGTTCTTATGTGACTGTGACATAGTATCCTGTGAATGTATTTTTACAATTTCTGAAGGTGGACTATGAGAATCATTGGCATTAGCATCTACACACACATTCTTGGTTCGTTTTTTAAATGTATCATGTACATTGGTAGAATCGTTTTTCTGTGACTGTGGCGTAGTACACTGTGAATGTGTTTTTATGATTTCTATAGGTGAACTAGAAGATTCATCAGAACTGTCAGAACGGCCAGAATAATCAGATGAAAATATTTTTTTATGACGTGCTTTGCGAGTCTGTTTCAGTTTTTCTGTATTTTCAATATCTGAATATAAGTCAGCATCTCTTCTCTTTTTAGAAGCTTCTTCATAGTCATCTATTTAAAAAACAAAGTGTTATATAAATATAACATAGCATGTTTATGTTCAAAGTATCACAAGTATACCCGGTGAAAACAACCCTCAAAATAATGTCAAAGTGATGGTGATTTTGACTGTCTTACTCAATACATTAACCAAAGGATTGTACACGTCATATTATGATAATGTTTCTGTATTACGAGTCGCAATAAAGCCTTAAAAATCAAATTTGAATGGCGAAATATTTCACCTTTTAGTCAATAAGTGCTTGATAATGTCTCAGGAAACTCCAGATCCCAAAAACCTTTAAAAAGATTATATTTATTATATATATAATATATAAAAAATAAAAATAAAATAAAATATTATACCTGGTGGTGTATTTGGTCGCTCATATTTGTGTCGATGTCGCGAAATTTGATTCTTTCGTTTTTGCAATTGTTCTTCCGACAATCCCAATTTGTTATAATACTAAAAATCGAATATCACGAATTACTTTGTTATGAGAAAAATATTTAAATTAACTTATTTATATTTATATTTATATTTATATTTATTTACTTATATTTTTTTATTTATTCATATCTTATATATTAATAATATTGTTAATTACTTCTCTGCATTCCCAGCAATCCCTGCCGTTTAACTTTGCTCTGTCAGCTTTACATCGCATGTTAAGCTGCTCTGAAATGTCCTTTCTTTTTGACCATCTGTCATAAATAATGTTTTCATTGGATTTATAAAAGCAATTTACATTACCACAATTATTATGTGATATTTACACATTCAATAATATTTACATATTAAACTTATTCAATAACTTCTTTTTTTTAGGTGGCTTGTTTTCTGTGTCATCCAAATTGAAATTTTCCATTTGCATACAAGTATGTTTAGGCGAAGGACATGATCCAAAATCTATACGTTTTTTAGCAATTTTCCTTTTGAGTTCTAAAAACTGTCTGACTTTTGACGGAACAGTTCTTTGCGTAGGACTGGCTTCTATCACTTCATCTTCATCAGAAATTTCACTAGTGTTGTTCACTAGTGCTGTAGCACTATTTTCAGTAACATTTGCTTGTCTCTTCCTTCGATATGGTGTTATAGACAACATCGAAGGACTTTTTGGGTGATTATTTTCGTCGGTATTTTTGTATCTTTGTATTTTTGAAAAATATTCATTTGCATCTGATAAATCAGTTTTTTTATCGGAATTAGGACTTGTATCTAATTCCAATAATGGGACACTATTGTTTTCTTGCACATTAGCGTTATTCAAGTGTGTTTCATCCTTTGTTTTCGTACAAGGTATATTATCTGTCATTTGGGATAAAAAATGCTTACAAAATCACATATATATAGATATAATAATTAATCGATGAATTAGTATTTACTAAACAAAATGGTCATATTGACATCATTTTTACTACAGACTGTTTTCACTGGGTATAAATCATGTAATATTGTACATATTTACATAATATAGGCCAGTCAGATTAGACAAATTTAGGGGGTTAACTTTCCAATTAATCTTCCCAGATTGCAACCACCATGAATCGCTTTGATTTGAGGTATTATAAGTAGGATTTATTTTGCTTTGCAAAATTAACGGGGAATAAAAAGTTATTAACAATATTATCAACAAAAAACACAGTTTTTTATATTTTTTCTCAAATATCTCAAAAACTAAGCAAAATAGGGTAACTAACTATACGTACCTTTTTTGTAAAGCATAAAATTATCTACAATAATGATTTGAACATTTATCGTCAAGTCAGTCGTTTAGCTTGTACGCGCCGTCAAACTCCAAGACTCGGATCTCGAAAACCCTCGATTTCGTCATTTTCTTATGTTGCGCCGATGATTTTTTTCCGTCATTTAAAATAGAATTAAAAATCCCCAAAAAATCACACATTATCTGAGAACTACAAAGAATACTTTTAAGAATAATAATTTGATACTATGAAGAATAATTTTATACTCTACAAAAAAGGTATGTATAGTTAGTTACCCTATCTTACTTAGTTTACGAGATATTTGAGAAAAAATAAAAAGAATCGCATTTTTTGTTGATAATATTGTTAATAACTTTTTATTCGCCGTTAATTTTGCGAAGCAAAATAAATCCCATTTATAGCACCTCAAATCAAAGCGATTCATGGTGGTTACAACCTGGGAAGATTAATTGGAAGGTTTGATGTCTAATGTGACTGGCCTACAAAACAGAATTTAAAAAAAACTCGAAATGTTGGCATTAAGATAGTTTTTGCTTTAAATAAGAAACAAAATAAAAAAAATGTTTTGAATGTATCTAAATTTAAAACTTATTTTAATCTTTATTTGTTTAAAACGGAAAAAATCATATATACACAGTAGTATTTACTAACTGTTGACTGACTGTGATTAGCCAAATGCACAGCCTAAACCGAAGTATAGACAAAGAAAAAGTGCTTTATATGAAGACTCCTGCAAAAATATCTTAGAACGTGTAAAAAAATCAGGTCTACAAAGAAAAACGAAAAAAACCCCACTAAGGTAAAAGAAATCAAGGGAAATGACTTAAAAAAGGGAAGGGGGCGCCGAGCGTCAAAGACCTAAGTACAATTATTACATCCATAAATAATCTCAAAATAAAAAGATTCCTTTCATACATCAAAGGTCCAGACAAACTTGCATAGCGCATAAACATAAGCATAAGAAAATTGATTGATCCATATACATGTGCATAAGAAAATAGATCAATCCATCTCTTTATGCACATGCTTATGCACCTATGCAAGTTTGTTTAGATTGACCTTAAAAGATATGATTCAGTCTTTTCAAAAAACACTAGAACGAATCTTAACTTACCACATTTACACACGAATAGCATATATGTATATTCTGGCCAATCGTCTTCTGGCATTACACACTTTCTAATAGCTTTAAGTATCTTTTCTGGCTGGTCATATGGTGGCCACTTTGTTTTCATTTTTAGTTCGTCGACCCAAAAAGTAGGCACTATTTCCGGTGGATCTTCTGTTTCCGGAAATTTCAAAACTGAATACATGATTACTGTAACTATAAGAGAAAGAAATTATTATTATTATTATTATTATCATAATTATTATTATTATCATTACCATCATCATTACTATAATAATATGCATATAAGTAATATGACTATCCACGTCTTATTTCTATCATAACTTATAGAAATGACAAATAAAATGTAATGATTGGAACGAAAAATACGTTAATTGCGACATTAATAATATATAACAGAATGCGCTAAAAGTACTAAAACATGGAAAAGCAAATAAAACTTATTACACTTATAATATAAAATTTATTCACTCATGCATTACGTTGTAAAAAATAAGTAAATGGTACGTACTGTAAGTTAATGCGGCTTAATTGCTTTCACATGTATGCAAAATAGGAAATACTACTATAAGATTTCCGAATGGTATCTTAAACATCTTTTTTACTATGTCACTACAAAGCCATTCGTTAAGAGGATTAGATACATCTTTCATAACTTTAATATCTAAAAAACTTGACAGAACCGGTTTATCATATAGATTCTCTTTGAATTCTAATTTTTTTCCTATAACGTATGATGTAGAGTTATATGTAGCAAAACTGTAGACGTTAATAACTGATTCATCTTTTAACATCAAGCAGTCGTTTTTATCATCCATGCAATTGATCAAATAATTAGGTGTTCTTAAAATCTTATATTGAGCGTCATATTTACGCAGATTTATAAAAACATCTCTGTAATGACGTTTTTCTAATCGCATAGAATCAATACTTTTCATTGAAACAGTGTCTAAATCTGGATCGTCAAATTCTTTAAGTCTACGTGCAATTTGTTGCAAAGGAGTTTCACCTTTACGTAGCAATCTTTTTAAAGAACAGATATAACTTTCAAATATGAATGAACTGAAAGAATCTAAAGTATTTTTAAAAAATCTTACTTCATCAGTCAAGTGTATTAGATTGTGGACGTTGTATGTTACATTTTCAGGTCCGTAAATATCGGAAAATTTTGAACAAATTTACGTAAAAATTTATCTGCCACAGACAAATTATGTTCCCATAATATTAAAGAAGGATTATTAAGTATTGTGATAGCCGTGTGAAGCATTAAAAAATGTTTGTACACGTTTGATGGCAATATATTCTTCAAAATTACAGGCCCGAAGTAAAGTAAGAAATGTCGATATTCAGTAGCTTTCCACTGTTTCAAATATTTTAAGGGTCTAGATCTTTTTGCGAATCCGTCTGGCAAGATTTTCATAAAATCTTCTAGTTTAGTAGAAATTTCTGTTATTTGTATGCCTGAAATTCGTACATTGAGCGGTCCATATTGTATCCACAGCATAATAAGCCTTCTTACTACGCCAATATAAACACAATGCATGCTATCCAATGCAATGTTTTTCACTAAGTTGAGATTTGGAATTTCTTTCAAAATTGTTTCTCCATGTTGATAATCTTCATATTCAAAATTTCTAAACTTATCATCTTGTCTTAGTGAAGCAAATTCTGATGTGACGAAACAGATACGGTTGTTTATATAATTTCCTTCGATAGTGCATTTAGTGCAACTGTTGTATCCACTATGATACTTAACGTTTAAAATGAAAGCTTTTGCCGGTGAATCACATATAAATGCACTAATTAGTATTTTGATTATTTGACCATCAAACTGATAACCGTCCCTTACGAGAGTTATTGCTTCGTCAGTAAAAGCTCTTAAGAAATCATTAACATTTTCGGGCTTGCCGGTGCCGTAATAAACTCCTATCACTTTAACTTTACGTAATTTTGTATTCAATACATAATATCGGCCACAATCCCTTTTCGGTAGAATTTCCTATAGGTGCGCCATCAGTATTTATATATAGCTTGACATCGGTAATTTTCCCACTAATTTTCCGTCGTTCCTTTACTATTTCTTCGACAGCTTTTGTCAATCCTATATGACAGTACTGCCCATGTCCCATATTTTCTATACGCGTTGTTCTTGGTGTTCCCAAAAGCGTGCGAGGATCTTTAGGAAAATTTCCACATATTCATTTAAAATAGCTAACAATGATTTTAAGCAGTTATGGAATACTTTAAACTCTTTAGCCCAGTTTTTTATTTTTAATTGAAATTGTTTGGCAAGCAATTTTTCTGGATTTTCCATCTCCTCATCATATACATTTATATCAGCTTCATTAATACTAAATGTATCTATTTCAGAATCTACTTCATCACTATCACTGTATTGATACTCCATATCAAAATCCACTGCTGTTGCATGTTCATTAAAGTGTTCGTTATATACTTCTTGGACATTTGATAGTTCCATTTCATTGTCGTTATCATTTGTTAAAAGAAAATTATTACCCGTTTCTGTGTACAAGTTCTATCATCTGATTTAGTTACAGCTGAGCTTTGCTTTAATTGAAACTCAATGTTTTCAAGTTCTCGATTAGTTTGTTTTTTTGCGCAATGAAATAAATACGATTTGCTTATATTTTCCTCAGGTCTTCGACGTCGCGGCATCGTACAAAATTTTCAAGCAGTTAATTATCTATATATAGAAAAATGTTTTAATTTATAACACATACCTACCTATATTAAAATAAATACATACATACCTATTAAAATAAATATTGCAATTACAATTATTTTTTTAGCAATGTAAGAAAACAAATAAAGAATAAAAAATAAATGTTTTACTTTTTTATGCATATACCTTACTTTTCAATAACATGTTAAAAATATTTGGTTAAAAATATGTTTCTATTTCAGGGTTTATTTTGTTTAAACTTTTATCACTTAAAACATGGATTATTTCACATTTATCTTTAAAAACATTTTTAACACTATTAATACATTTAATTATGACATAAGGGTGATTGTAGGTTATTCCGCACGTATGACAAAATATTTAACTAAAATAAAAGTTTAAACAAAATAAACCCTGAAATAAAAACATATTTTTAACCAAATATTTTTAACATGTTATTGAAAAGTAAGGTATATGCATAAAAAAGTAAAAAATTTATTTTTTATTCTTTAAAAAATTCTTTATTCTTTTTTATTCTTTATTTGTTTTCTTACATTGCTGAAAAAATAATTGTAATTGCAATATTTAAAGCATAAAAATATTGTATTTAAAAAATTTTATTTTTGAAACTTACGAGATTGTTGATTCCCTTATTTTATTTTTCCTTATCTGACCGAATATGTACGTGTTATTAATTTCTTTCAGTCTGCGAACTATAAAATAAATAAATACAATAAATACAATTAATAATAATTCTCAAAATTTAATTTAATATATTGTTACGTGATTCGTATGCTTTTAAATTTGGCCAGAGCCAAAAGTATATATTAATCTATGAATATTACAACAAGCATGATACATTGCAAAGCAGCTTTCAGGTCAAAGCACATAACATGACGTAGCAATAATAGTAATTGCAATAAGCAATATAAGCAAGTACATTTGCTACGCCTGTTATGTGCTTTGGCCTTTAGGGCTCATGCACAATGAGAGGAAAAGGAACAAGGAATTAAACATAAAGAGAATTCCGTGTCTTGAAAAAAAGAGAGAAACTGCGTCTTGAAAAAAGATGCAACTATTACTATGTTTAAGGGCCAATTTCTTCACCGTTGGATAACTCTATCCTTCGGTTAACCTCACTCTTCATCTCTTTCTAAGGGGGCAGGTTAGAAAGAAATGAAGAGTGAGGTTAACCGAAGGATAGAATTATCTGACGGTGAAGAAATTGGCTATAATTCCTTGTTCCTTTATCTGGCATTGTGCATGAGCCCTTAGCGATGTGGAAAAAGTGATAGCCACGGCAACAAATACGGCAACGACGAGAGTATTGGCCGAAATAGTCAGACCTCACGTGGTGTGCACGAAATGAGGATAGAATGAAAAAGGACAACCGGGGACAACGAGACATAAAGGCTGCGTTACACTTAACACTCACAGGACTCTTAGAATCATTTCATCCTTGTTTGTCAAATGTTAACCATCAAGGACGAATGATCCTTATATATGATGAGCGCTGTTAGCGTTAAGGGGAACGCACTCAAAGCTAATTAACGTACACGTACCTGTATCACCTGCTGTATTTCTTAACACTTGATTCCCTGTAAAGGCTATGGAAAGCCACACGTAGCTTTATATATAACGGCACTGGCCGATAAAATTTTTACGAACTACAACGCGAGACTATAACTATATATATATACGCAACTTTTAATACTACATACACGACTTAATTATAATATTACGCAGGACTTTGAACTGCCGGCCGCACGATCACAGACGATCACAGACAAGATGACTTGGCGAACAATGGTCGAAGGCAAGGATGCCAGACTCGCGGTTTTTGCCAGCCACAGCCAGCCAGTGGTGGGGATGGGCAGAGATGCCAACTTTACGGCTCAGCAACGCAGCCGAGCGCTTCGGCTGGCTTCGGCCAGCTTCGAGCGTCAGCGGTAGAAGAGGATAGACAGATCTGCTGTCTTCTTCTTCTCTCTCGGTTATTGGCTATGCGATTTCGGATCTCGTGAATGCCGAGTTGGCGAGGCGACCAGACGACGCGTGACATTATATCGGCGCGCGACACTAATTATCTCGATGTATTTTTCTATTAATAAATCTAAAAAATTATTATATACATTGTTTTACATGTTAATACAAAAATTTGAATTAAAATATAAAAATCCACTCTTGGCCAATATGTACGTTTTTTTATTTAAAAAGAATCTGTTTATTCAACAATCTCTATTTAAAGAATTAATTTCAGCGCAATGATATTATTAAATACTGAAAAAAATTATAGTTTATACTGTTATTTTTTCTGTTTTTGAATTTATTTTCCATTAAATGTATAACGTACCGTACATATTGTTGCTCAACGGAAACCGCGAGAAGGTGGTGGTCTCTTCCGTCAGGAGGGAAATGTAAAAATAATTTTTTACATTTCCCTGGGTGTATGTGTGTGTGTGTGTGTGTGTGTGTGTGTGTATGTGTACACTACACATGCATTTATATTCTACAAACGATCGAGATGGCTATTACGGAAAGATTTCTTACGCTTGTAATTTTTAAGCGTGATGTTTACTACGGACAAGATGTTTGACACGCTTATCATTTTGAAGCGTGATGTCTTTTATAGATAAAATTGCCAATATAATAAACAAATAAATTTTTCATTCCTTCGGCTATAATTGGCACACAATCATCGTGACGATTCGACCATTGGTTTTGGTCCTCGTCGTCAAGACGTTAATAATCTTTGATACTTATATAGAAGCATATCTCATATTTAAAATAATTTAAATTAAATTAAATTATTAAATTTATTGCGAAAAATATTACCTCAGCCAGGGTTCGAACCTGGAACCTCCCTCATTCCGTGTAGGGTGTCGTACCAATTTGACCACTGAGGCATGTGGTAATATTTATCGCAATAACACACTAAACAATAATAAGATAGAGACACCGATATTCAGCCGCGGTGTATAATAAAACCTAAAGTACATTCGTAAATTGCCATTATAATAAACAAATAAATTTTTCATTACTTCGGCTATAATTAATTGGCACACAATCATCGTGACGATTCGACCATTGGTTTTGCTCCTCGTCGTCAAGACGTTAATAATCTTTGATACTTTTATTGGTACGACGCCCTACACGGAATGAGGGAGGTTTTAGGTTCGAACCCTGGCTGAGGTAATATTTTTCGCAATTTTAAATTATTTTAAATATGAGATGCTTATATATAAGTATCAAAGATTATTAACGTCTTGACGACGAGGACCAAAACCAATGGTCGAATCGTCACGATTGTGTGCCAATTATAGCCGAAGGAATGACAAAATTAAAAATTGTTAATAATTTAGTTAATAAGACGTCAGAAAATGATGTCAATTGTCTGTGACATTAGACCGTCATTTTAACGTCATTATGCCGTCAGTTAGTGACGTCAGGAATGGTCAGTAAAGGACCAAAATTTGACGTCAAAATGACTTGTGTTTGCTACCTGGGATTTAATCATCCGCAGCATGCAACCTTAAAGTACTGTAGTCTTTTTTAACAGCACTAGCGTATAATTTGTCCGCCGACATAAGAGACAAATGTTTGTCTTCAATCGTCATGCTTAAAGATGTTTCTCCTTTTGCCCTCAATGCTGACTTAAAAACGCAAATGGCATTAACGGTACCCGACGAAAGTTTGTTGCGATTTTTCGTTTTTAAGTTAGTTAAGGTGGAAAACATTCTCTCTGCATCGGCATTTGAATTTGGAAGTGATCGGACAGCATTCAGAACATTTGTTAAGCTTGGATATTTAGCAATATTATTTGAGTGCTGACATTGCAAAATTATTTTCCACATATTATCGAAATTTAATGTAGAAAGACTTTCTTTCTCCTTTATTGTATAATCTAACGGCAATGCAATCCATTCTTTTTTTAAAGCAACTTGATCAAAACCGCCGATAGTTTTAGCTACGAAAGAAACATCATTAAATGATGTTTCTCTATCAGTATCGAATAAACTTACAGAAGGTTCAAACACTTGTAATTTTGATAAAAATAAATCATTCACAGGTAACCTTTTACGAATTTCTTCTGCAGCAGTCACATAAAACGTCAAGCAGTTCTCTTTAACAGTTGTCACTGCGTCTTTGTGCCCTTGCGTCATTAATTCGTCAAGGTATTCATCACATTCTGATCCTAAACTAACTTTATTCAGAACTTTTTGATTCTCCTTTAGAGAGAACTCTATGTTTATACAGAATGGTTTTAAGTGCTTATCCTTCAAAAAATTTCGGCAGATTTCATAAAGAAACTTTACAGATTTTGGCTGCAATAAATGAATTCGCGTTTCTAATGCTTGGAAAAATGCATTAAACGCGTTGAAAAAATTTAAAATATATTTTAAAAAAGAAAATAAGCTTTTGTCTCTACATTACCCATTATAGACAATAGATGTTCTCCAGACTGTGTTTTTTCGCTCACAACATTTTCGTTAAGAAAATGTTTAATTGTATCCCAAGATTCCAGAAGTCTTACTACACATGCGTGGTGAGAAAGCCAGCGTGTATCAGATAATTTTAATAATTTGCGATTTGTTTCTTGGAAACATTCGCAAAATTCACGAAAAATAGCCGTACGTTTTGGACTGCTGTTAATGTAACTAACAATTTTTTTTACAAATTCATCGCAAAATGCGGGTATTTTTTTGCATGCAGCATGCGCTGCTAACGCGGAAGAATGGCAAGGGCATGAAAGTGTTAATAAATGTGGACATACTTCTTCCAATTTTTTTTTGAATGATAAATGTTTCCCTGTCATGACTGACGCATTGTCGCATGACAAGGAAATAATATTTAAAAATGGTATCTGTAAATTTAACATTTCACATTTAAATGCAGAAAACAACTTCTCCGCGCTGGAATCTTTGGCATCGATATCAATTAATTTAACTAACTGCGAGCGAATATCTAATGTCTCCGGGTCAACGTATCGAACGAGGAAAGTCATCCATTTATCATTACAAATGTCAGATGTTTCGTCTACATATATTGTAAATTTTGTGTTCTGAATCTTGTCAACGACACGTTCCGTCTCAATTGGGCACAAAACGTTAGTAATAATGTTTTTACATTTTGTACGACCCATGCTCATGCTTTCCAAAACATCAGGATTTTTTCCTTGGTATTGAAAGAATTCAAGAATTTTTTTTGCATTTTGATGAGGAATATTTATGTCAGCGATTAATGCGGCATATCTAATATCCGCTTCTTTTACAAGCTCATCAAATGTCCGTGATTCATTAGTTTGCGTATTTGAATCTTTATTGGATTTATTTATTTCACTACAACTACTCTTACATTTGTCAATATGTGTTTTCGATTTCGCGTGATAATTGATTTTTGAGCTACAAGCAATAGATTTATCGCAAATTAAACAATAAAATAAACTTGGATCATGTGGCACTTCGCGTAACCAACATTTATATTGCTCAATATGTAACCATGATTTACAAAAATTTTTTATTGACAAATTATTATCATCATTACTTGATGGTAAATTTTTCGCAATATTTTTTTTGTGAGACGCAGAATCCGGATGTTTTGAAATATGTGTTGCATTGCAGGAAAAATTTTTATTGCATATACTGCAGTAATAAAGCGTATTATCGGATGGTACTTTGCGTACCCAAGATTTGTAACGATCATCAGTAAGCCAAGCTTCTGAAAAGCTTCGCTTACGTCTTTTCGTCGGTTCGTTACACATCCTTTTATACAAAAAAAAATGCAATATATATATAAATAATAGTAAAAATGTAGTGTGTCACAGAAAGAAATCAGGACCCCGTGGTTCGTCACTCCCACAGTATTCAGCGACTTAATAAAACCCTCTCTTTCCGTGTGTATGTGTATTATATGTGTATGTGTATTGTGTGTGTGAAATACCTTATGTCAATATTATTAATTTGCGAACTCAAAATAAGGCGACAAGCTGATCAACGGCAAGACGGTTGATTCCGAAATGACAGTTTCTAACTTAGAAAAACAAATGAAAATTCGAGACGGCTCATCGCGTGAGGTAGATCGGTGGGTGGGTAAAGGAGGTTGCTAATACCGGCAGTATCGAGAGGGCGGCAAGTGATCGTTTTGCATATCAGCCGGGCGAACGGTCTGACAATTGACTATATTGGGCGCAAATTGTACTGGGCTGACATCGTGTCTATCCGTTCAGTGTTACGCAGTATCGGGACTACATTTATTGGGCGGATTGGAATACAGGTGACATCGAGAGGGCGGACAAACTCACTGGAGCGAATCGTACCAAGATTCATACTAATCTGGCGTCAGTGACGGATCTGAAAGTGTTTCACGCGTCGCGACAGGCCGGCTCGAACACGTGCGCGATCGCATATTGCATTTGCAGCCACCTCTGCATCGCTTTGCCAGACCCGGGATTTTGAATTAAGGCGAGGTCAGTTACAAACAATTTATTATTATTTGACAGCATATTGGATACCGAATTATGTTACTTATGATTTTCTATCTATCTATCTAGAAAAGACAGCGAGATGTACAGCCAGTACGCTCAGTACAGCAAGCGCCAGCGCGTAGTACTCACGCGACGATTAGAAGGCAAGGAAATTTGCGTGACTAATGGCACCGATGAATTGCCGAAAGAGCAGATTGAAGAAATACTGCAGCAGCATAGCGCAAAAATTGTGCAGAATCCTATGAGGAATACTTTCTGCGTGATAGTAGGCAATAATAGAACGGTAGGAAATATATATATATATTTTTTTTTCTGCTATGTTATCGCGCAACTCAAGCTTGAATAGTTGAACATGCAATAGTTATCGAACTAATAGAACAAATTCCTTTTTCAGATACGAGCTTTGGAAGTTATAAACAGTAAGAAATACGATGTTGTAACTTTGGATTGGTTTCAACGTGTCACCAATCAATCGGACTCCGACTGGGCTTCGTCAGACAATTTTTTACCGTGGGAATTGTTATGCAGTCGGGACAGTACTAGACAGAAACTTGCAGAAAACTATGATGAATATTACGACCATTTTTCTGTTTACGCAACTGAAGAAAGTTTGAAGCGTTCACTCGCCAAGATGACGAACGAGGTACTTGAAATTAACGTTTATTACTAAATATATATATATAAATTATCGCACTAATCTAATCGTGCAAATTATTTAGCTTGCAGACAACCAGTTAACCAGTGAGCAGGAAAAAGAGATGGACAAGGAATTATTCGGGGGTCCATCGCCTTATTCTCTGTTTAGAGATATAATTGGATTCTTTGGGAATCGATCGTATCATGCTAACTATAAATTCCGTTTCATGTCAGGTACAGTTAAAGACCAAATTGATAATTCCGTTACGCATGCGTTTGTAGAAGACACAAGCGATGAGACATGCACTATTGTAAGAAACATTAATGCACGCGAGCAAACATCTATAAAAATTGTCAAGTGTAAATGGATCGAGGAATGTTTCCAAAATGGCCGAATTTGTGACATTACAGATTACCTGATTGATTAATAAAGATGTATATATGTATATTGCTAGTTGTTTAATTATAAATATACCCTATTATAATACCCTAGCTATTATTAGATTAATAAGATTTTTTTTATATTTTTATAATAGCAAATCTTGCCCGTAGTAGATATTACGCTTAAAAAGCATAAGCGTGTAATAAATATTGTACATATCACGCTTAAAAATTAAAAACGTAACAAATCTTGTTATAATAGACATCTCGATCGCTTCTAGAATATAAATGTGTAAAGGAACTTGCTGTGTGTATATACATGCATATATATATACATTTTCCTCCTGACGGAAGAGACCACTTCTTCGCAGTTTCCGTTGAGAAACAATATGTACGTTATACATTTAATGGCAAATAAATTCAATGACAGAAAGAAGAATAGTATAAATTATAATTTTTTTTAGTGCTTAATAATATCATTGTGCTGAAATTAATTCTTTAAATAGAGATTGTTAACCCTTAGCCCGTATACCTGGGTCGTTTTCGTCCGGGCCAAAATCAAATGTAGTTGTAACTTTTGAAAACGGGTATAGAGAGACTTTAATACAAATTATGTGAAAAAATTAAATTGTTTATAATTTTATGATTGATACTTCAAATTGAAGGTTTGAATTACCTCCATGAATTTTTCAGATTTTTTGTAACACTTTAACACTAAAAAAAAACGTCAGGACGAAAACGACCCAGGTTGGCGGCGTAAAGGTGCCAAAAAAACGTATGCGGGCTAAGGGTTAAATAGATTCTTTTTAAATAAAAAAGCGTACATTTTGGCCAAGAGTCGATTTTTATATTTAATTCAAATTTTAATTATATGTATTAACGTGTAAAACAATGTATATAATAATTTTTTATTAAATGATTTTTTAGATTTATTAATATGTAGGAAAATACATCGATAATTAATGTCGCGCGCCGATATAATGTCACGCGTCGTCTGGTCGCCTCGTCAACTCGGCATTCACGAGATCCGAAATCGCATAGCCAATAGCCAAGAGAGAAGAAGAAGACAGCAGATCTGTCTATCCTCTTCTACCGCTCGACGCTCGAAGCTGGCTGCTGAACCGTAAAGTTGGCATCTCTGCCCATCCCCACCACTGGCTGGCTGTGGCTGGCAAAAACCGCGAGTCTGGCATCCTTGGTCGAAGGTCGTAGAAAATGATAGAAGGACGTGCCGCGCAACAACGACGCAGGGTCGGCTGCCACCTTAACGACACCGTCGACCAATCGAGTTGCGCGCGCATATATTTCGTGCGACACTGCATCACGCACGCAGATGATTTGTCCGCGCTGTCACGTATTTGAAAACGATCG
>NW_027250293.1:0-28822 GCF_030848795.1 Temnothorax nylanderi | reverse complement strand
AAAATGTATTTGAAATATTTCTGGAATGTTTTTGCAATATTTCGTAGATTATTTTCAGAAATATTTCAAAATATTGCCAAATCTTTCATCAGCAAGTTGCATTTGAATATGTGCCGATTGAAACATTTGCAGAATGTTGCAGAAACGGTCGTGAATATTTCTGAAATATTATGAGGTGTAATCCCAGTAAACACAAACTATAACCATTATATAACACAGAAGTAACATGTAATGTAACTATAGTAATGTAATATACATATAGCAGCTATGTAATTTTTTTGTAGCAGTAATATAACTGTGTTTTGTAATAATTATATCGCTCTGTTATTTTTGGTTACACTACAATAACAACAATATAACGTCAACATAACACATTCAAAAATATATACTGACAAAGCGTGTAATATATTGATATTTATAGAATTTATTACTTTTATAAATATAAGTTATATAACAGACCCGGCGGCGTCTTAAATAATATATTGTACGTACAATTATAAAATAAGCCGAAATATGTATATTAACAATAACATAAAACATACTTAAGACAGTCTTAAAATAATAGAATTCGGACTATGACCGTCATTGACTCGCTTTTATTAATTCATCTTAAGTATGTTTTAAGTTATTAATATACATATATTTTGGTTTATTTTATAATTGTATACACAATTATTCTAAGACGCCACGGTTTTATTTATATATTTTATATCTATATAAATAATAATAAATAAATATCTATTATTATTTTATTTGTGAGAACGTGATTGGCTCTTACTTTTAGAATCAACCAATCAACGCAAAGTGTTAACAACACGAACTCAACAGTTGGTATCTGTTGAACGCGCCCATTGCCATGCATGGTGACAGAGGTTAGGTTAGGAAATATTATTCCATCACATTTCGGCCGGGACGGTCGCGCGCTCGCGGATCCGCGGATCAAATTAATACGCCGACGCCGAGTTCTCCAGTGATCGATACCTGGCCGGATCGTCACCCGGCCGAGACGGTCGCGCGCTCGCGGATCTGCGGATCAATTTAATACGCCGACGCCGAGTTCTCCAGTGATCGATACCTGGTCGGATCGTCACCCGGCCGAGACGGTCGCGCGCTCGCGGATCTGCGGATTAAATTAATTAATACGCCGAGTTCTCCAGTGATCGATACCTGGCCGGATCGTCACCCGGCCGAGACGGTCGCGCGCTCGCGGATCTGCGGATCAAATTAATACGCCGACGCCGAGTTCTCCAGTGATCGATACCTGGCCGGATCGTCACCCGGCTGGGACGGTCGTGCGCTCGCGGATCCGCGGATCAAATATTTAATACGAGTTCTCCAGTGATCGATACTTGGCCGGATCGTCACCCGGCCGGATCGTCACCCGTGCACGACGGCAGGCTATCCAGTACCGAGACGCCGCGCTATATCGTCTCTTCCACAGAACGTCTCCTGGCGTCGACGTCCTCTTCGTCGTCCTTTCGTCAGAGACTGGTAAGTGTGCGTCTTGCTTTTTCTCGAGCAAATTATAAGGACTGAGATATTTCAATATCGATTTTTTTCTCCCACTAACATTTTATGTATTCTTGGTTTCGTGGATATTTGATCGCCTAAATATTGTAAGATTTTTGAAAAGATATAAGTAAATAATTTCAAATAGAGATAGGCATGAGTCGGTTGGATAGCGTTAGCACGAAAATAAATAAACAGGACGTCCGGAAGGTTAAATGGAGTAGGGGAAAGCTTTTGCGCAGGAAGGCATGGACAAACGGCAGAGAGATTTGAATCGCTGAGCGAGAAGTACATAACGTAATTTGGAGAGAGAGAGAGAGAGAGAGAGAGAGAGAGAGAGAGAGAGAGAGAGAGAGAGAGAATCATAGGTGCGTGCGAGATATATGAATATAGAGAGATAGATCGGTCGAAAGCCTTGCGGTAAAGTAACGAGGGAATGTTTCTGGACTATATGTATATTTATAAAATAAAGAACTGTCGTTATATTGAATCACAAGATCTTACAATATTTAAATGCTTTAAAATATCCATGAATTTAAATGTTTTTTTTACCCCGCAAATCTTTGACACTACAGATATAGAATATTAAAATTTTTTGATAGATATTAGGATTTCTTTAGCTATAACGGAATTTTTGACCTAAATCCTTGCTGGACAATTTATTAAAAGTGTATCTTCAGAAATAATAAATAGATAGATTGAAGGAATTAAAAATCGAATATATATTATATCTATACAATTTCCACGCTTTGTTTGAAATTCTGCGAAATTGCGATAGCTCGATGATTTCTCATGTTTCGACAAATCTTTATTTAATCGCTATCAGTACTAATTCTTCTTTCGAAATTCAGGTATCACTCGCCGTCCACAACAACCAGTACCCAATCATCGGCCTCCAACGAGCGCTTCACGTCAATCTCGCCGACGTCCGAGGCGTCGACGAATGTCCACCGCGGCGGCGGTTATCAGAACACAAAGAGTACCGTTGAGAAATATCTGATCTCGAAGTCGGTACAGAGCTACGGTCGCTACTCGGTCAACAGTCAGACCGATCATCAGTTCGGGCAAGACTGATACTTTACCGCAACTTGTCCCAAGCAACTGGACGGATCAACCAAAGCGGCGATCTCGAGCATCAGCGGTGAAACCTTTGTCACAAAGACAACAATAACTACCAAGGCCGCGACGACAACAGCAGTGACGCGAGGTAAGATTAAGATTTTTGATAATTTCTCATGTTTCGACAAATCTTTATTTAATCGCTATCAGTACTAATTCTTCTTTCGAAATTTAGGTATTACTCGCCGTACACAACGACCAGTACCCAATCATCGGCCTCCAACGAGCGCTTCACGTCAATCTCGCCAACGTCCGAGGCGTCGACGAATGTCCACCGCGGCGGCGGCTATCAGAACACAAAGAGTACCGTTGAGAAATATCTG
The DNA here is from genome assembly GCF_030848795.1 of Temnothorax nylanderi. Lineage (NCBI taxonomy): Eukaryota > Metazoa > Arthropoda > Insecta > Hymenoptera > Formicidae > Temnothorax > Temnothorax nylanderi. The sequence goes on along the minus strand of NW_027250293.1, from coordinate 25,871 downwards.
ATCTCGAAGTCGGTTCAGAGCTACGGTCGCTACTCGGTCAACAGTCAGACCGATCATCAGTTTGGGCAAAACTGATACTTTACCGCTACGAGTACCGCAACTCGCCCCAAGCAACTGGACGGATCAACCAAAGCGGCGATCTCGAGCATCAGCGGTGAAACCACTGTCACAAAGACAACAATAACTACCAAGGCCGCGACGACAACAGCAGTGACGCGAAAATTTGGTAAGATTAAGATTTTTGCCAATGCGCGAACTCAGTGATTTTTATACGTTTTCGACTAATTGCTTATTTAACGATGATCACTATTTTTACAGGTATTAAAAAAGTGCATCATGCCTAAGGATATTCAACATTTAACAAAAAGACGAAGAAATCAATTAATAAATATAGAAATAAATAGAGATAATAGTAATGGACAACTAGCAGAAAGGTATGTATCGAATGTAGCGCCTAATAATGATCGAGTGCAAGAAGCGGAACGTAATATTGTTCAGTATAATAATACTGAACAATATTGCGTTATAAGTAACAATGAAATTCATGTAGTACAGTCGGAGCCACCCAGTTTATTACTTTCTGATACAGAAAGTAGTTTATTACTTTCTGATACAGAAAGCAATAAACAATTTAACGATGAAATTGATGAACAAGATCATATAAATGAGAAGTTTGAAAATAATGAAACGAGTTTGCGAGTAGATTTACAAACTTTAATAATTCAAAATAACGTTCCACATACTACTGCTAACAAACTGCTACAAGTTCTCAGAAAACATGGTCACGTAAATTTGCCTAAAGATGTTAGGGTTTTACTTGCAACTCCACGAAACGCATATGCAACTATTACATCTTTAAACACTAATGGGTGCTATAAGCACTTTGGTCTTTTTTGTAGTCTCGAACGATCTATACGTATATATTCTAATTTCATAAAGGGAAATGAAATTAAAATAAACATAAATATAGATGGTTTACCCATGTCTAAGAGTTCTGGTAGCCAGTTTTGGCCCATAATGGCAGCCATTGAAGGAATTGACGTTTATACGTTGCCTTTTGTAATTGGTGTGTATCACGGCACGCGTAAACCTCAAGACGCAAACGAATTTCTAACTGACTTTGTCAATGAATTCATTCTCTTTTCTCAAAATGGAATTACTGTTTCAAATAAAAAATACATTGTTGCAATTAATGCTATACTATGTGATGCTCCGGCTAGAGCATTTGTTACATTTACAAAAGGTCATGCAGGATACTTTTCGTGTTCCAAATGTATACAAGAGGGTGATTTTGTAAAAAATAAAGTAACTTTTCCTGAAACTAATAATACATTACGTACAGATTACTCATTCAAGAATCGAATTCATCCTGAACATCATACAGGTTATTCTATACTAGAAATGCTTCTCATTGGAATATTATAGGTATTACTATTTATACTGTCATGTTCAGGAGAAAAGCTTTCCTTCACTGGTACACCGGCGAGGACATGGACGAGATGGAATTCAGTGAGGCCGAATCGAACATAAATGACTTGGTGTCCGAGTACCAGCAGTACCAGGAGGCTACCGCGGACGAGGACGCAGAATTCGACGAGGAGCAGGAAGCTGAGGTCGACGAGAACTAAGAAAAAAAAATATATATATCCCGCGACGGAAGCGACACTCTCCTTATTATCTCTCTCTTTCTTTCGACCGAGCGATAACGCAACACACCCTTCACCCATGCTTCTTAACTCGTTATCTCTCTTTTTTGTATTTTTTTTTAACGGACTTCTGTTTCGAACTTTTGCGGAGCGCGCGCGCGTTTTTCATTGCTGCTCGTCAATATTGCACCTAGTGCGATAATTCGAAAATTGATTTCTTATTTTGAATGTGTCTTTCTACAAGATTACTTTTGATTATTGATTCTCGCGCGCCTCTATCATCATCCACTGTACAACCGCCGAGAGCGGCCGCTACGTACAAATAGGTGAAAATTTCTACAGAATAAGTTTGAAATGTTTCCAAGAACTTTTTTCTAATCGCATTTTGTAAAATTGTATTTTTATTTTATATCTCCATAGAGTTATTATACTGATTTGCTTATTTTAATTTTCACCGATAAAATTTGATTTTTTGAAATATGATTTTGATGATTATAAATATGATATTTTTTACTTGATTTTATGTTCGATTAAGTATACTAATCTGTTATACAAAGGATAAAACAAATTCTTAAATTGATATAAACGATATCTACAGTTTAAACCTGTAAAAAAAGCTTCAAGAAAAAAGAAAAGCTTAAAGAATGTGTGCATCAATAAAACATTTATGCAATAAAAAATATATCTTTTCATATTTATTTTTCTTTAGAACATTAAAAATTCGTTATTTGTATCTTAACTGTAGAGTTATAATTTATATCTATTGTATAGATGCATCTCTCTCATTGCCAATACATTTATATAGATCTACATGTAATTATTTCAGAGATGTATCTGCATTAAAGATATAAATTTTAACTTTACAGTTATAGATACAAATAACTTCGACCATTATGGCTATTTCAATACTAGATATATAGATAATACTAGATAACAGTATTTCGGTTGTATATATATTGCAGTTATATACATTTATATAATTTCAATATAATGCGTTATATTGCTGTTATGTCCACACAATGTCACGTGAGTGGGAAATTACAATTAACATATATATAACTAAAACCTCCAGGTTACATTACACGTTACATTTCGTTTTATTGCGGCAATATAATGGTTACATAACTGTGTTTGCTGGGATATTTCAAATGGAATTTTGCAGAAATGTTTCTGAAATATTACATGCCGAGTGGGCAGGTACTACTAAGCTTTGCTCGATATTTGGTATCAATTTGGCGTCAATTGTGTACGCATGTTTTAATACGTATTTGCTAGCAGTTTGTCGACAACATTTGATAAAACAAATTTTGATGCAAATTTGTACCATTTCTGAAACCAAAATTTGTAGCAAGTATTTGGCATTATTTGTTCGAACTGATTTGGCTATCTGGGTACTCACGTAAACGTAAACTATTATTCTTTAATTTATCAAGAGTTGTAAACTATTATAATTCCTGTCACATGCACTTAGTCGCGTAAAAGAGTCACGGTGCGGTTTCGCTTCGCGTCGTATAATAATAGGATAATTACATGTAAATAAAACAATTACCTTGAATCAGAAAAAATATTAATCGTCGCGTCGCGTAAAGAGTCACGGTCGGTCTCGCTCCGCGCGTACTTGCCGTGGGACACTATACCGTGTTATAGGTTATAACTGACTGTGACAGGTGACAGCGCGCTAAACGCACTGTCTGCACTGTTCTGCACTGCGCGCAGTTTACACACACGTATACATCGAGAAACTGGCGATACTAGTGGCACCGCCAGTGTCGAAAAAGTGAAAAGGACGCGATTCCAGCCAATGAAATGATGCCATGGCAAGAGAGACGGTCGACGTAGAAGAAGTATCTTAAAAATAAATTTTCACATTTGAACTTTGCGTCGCAATATCTCCGCTCGTAGGGCACGTAGCGGAAATATTGTAAGAGAAACCCCCCCCTAATTCGACCCCAAGCTATCGATTAAGCCTACTTAGAACTTGATCCGTTCACTCGTTATCGAGATCTCAACATCTCGAGTACTCGCAACTCGTCGCGTCGCGTAAAAGAGTCACGGTCGGTCTCGCTCCGCGTGTACTTGGCGCGAGACACTACCGTGTCTCTTGATCGTTGGCGAATTACGAATATACTTTCGGTTCACATATACAAACATATACACGTACAATAACCGGAAAAATACAAAGGCATCTCTTTACCCATACAGCACATGATATCATTCGAATGTTCGGTACTCGTACTGTAACCCAGTGAACACATTTTATAACGGCAATATAACATGGAAGTTACATGTAATATCACAATGTTATTCTTGTGATATATAAGGGCTACATAACATGGAAGTAACATGCAATTTAACATTTGTTATATGCAGGTAATATAACTGTTATACATCTTTTTGGCGTTACAGTTATGTAACAAAAATTGTGTAATTGTTACGTAACACGCTTGTATCAATGTTAGTATAACTAGTAATATTCTGGTAATATTAATAGGGTGTAACGGAATAACATATACAATATAAGACAGCTGTTGATTTGCTTACTGCTCACGTTTTTCTATGTGCCCGGGCTCTAATGGTGCGTGTCCACCTGCGAGTAAGAACTCTCGAGAGCAAAAAGAGAGAGAGAGAGAGATTCGACTCTCGAGAGTCTCTTTCTCTCTCTCTTTTTTTTTGCTCTCGAGAGTTTTTCTCGCAGGTGGAGACGCACCATTAAACCCTGCATCGTTTTATTTTGCTAGAGCTAATAATGGTCTGCGCTCATAAATTTTCAATTGTTTTTAAATATATATATTTTGTTTGAAAGGTTTAATATTGTGCAGAGGTCTTATAGTTCGCCTTAAGGCAAAAATTATAATTTACAAAATATATAATTTATAATTAATAATTATTAATAATTTACAAGATATTTATAATTTATATGATCAATTTATATAATCCGGGTATCCATCCGTATCGGTAAATAACGTAATCATCATGATGCATATTAAATAGATATAATGTCAATATTAAAAATTTGTGCAGCTATATACTCTTTTTAAACTGAATTTGTTTCTTAAGATGATTTTTGAAAAATTATATATTTGCGCTGGTTGTGACATATGTAGACTATATAATAACACTTACATCAAATTAAGAAGTAGTCTACCACGTAAGGCAGTTGGCTCACGATCCAGAGGTCCCGAGTTCGAATCCCACCAAGGTAAGTGTGTTTTTCAAATACGAGAAAATATTTATAATCATAGACTGCATCTTAAGAAACAAATTTAGTTATAAAATGGTAATAAAATTTCGAAAAAAATAATTTTTTTACGGTTATTACCTTATTATAACTGTTACGTAATAGTTAAATAACACGTTATGTAACATGTTATATTGCTGAGTCGGAAATTGTAACTTACACGTAAGGTACATGTAACATTCTGGTTTATATAACCTGTTATATTCGGTTACATTGTCGTTACATTACTGCTATATTACTGTGTTCACTGGGAATATACGTACCGTATATAATATACTTCGAACATTTCTATAACATCTCTAGTAGTATATTATTTCTCATAAATTTTCAGGAAGTACTTGTAATATTTTACAGTAGTTAGTATATTACTTTTTATTAAATTCTCGTATACTACTCAGAATATACAGAGGTAAGTCATTAATCGACGCAAGCAAATATCTCGAAAAATATGGAGAATACGGAAAAATGTTTCGAACAAAAGTTGTATGGTCTAAAGGGGGACACATGATTCCGATATGAGTTATGTCGTAGATGTCGTCGTTTTCAAAAAATTTTAAAGGAGACTAATTTCTCAAATAAAACGACTTTTTTCTTGAAATAAAAGTTGTAGATCTCGTCGAGACGTTCTCAAAACACTATAATAAAGCTCTGTTTCATTAAGAATTTTCTGCGATATTTAAAATTTTGTAAAATTTATAATATTTTTAATATAATATATGAAATATCTCATAAAGTATTCACTTTTCGATGACTTACCTATACTTTTATTTGTAGAATAATAAAAGAAATCGATTGTTGTAAAAAAAAAAACAGAAAACATTATTTTAAAAAATTGCATTTTATAGACGCATTCAATTTTGCAAAATTGCAAATGTAAAAATCAATATTATTATTCGCTTTCTTTCATTATTCTACGGAGGGGGTCCCGTTTGTTTACAATCCTGATTGCTAACAGCTTCGTTTGCCGACATTCCCGATTGCCTACAAAGCAATTGCCTACAAGCATTATTGCGCACATGTAATATTATAGTTAAAAATACGAACGTACTTTTGCGCACATGGCCAAACACATTGCACACATGACTTTATTGCACACAAGCAGATTGCACACATGACATTATTGCGCACACACACATTGCACACATGACTATATTGCACATATAAAATAAAAAATCATATTAACGCTTTGCACACATGACATTATTGCGCACATACACTTTGCACACATGACATCATTGCGCATATACACATTGCACACATAAATTTATTGCGTACATAAAATAAGAAAAGCCTATTTGCACATTGCACACATAACGTGTACACATACACTTTGCACACATAACATTATTGCGCACATACACTTTGCACATATGACATTATTGCGCACATACACATTGCACAATTGCGCACATAAAATAAGAAAATTATATTAACACTTTGCACACATAACGTTATTGCGCACATACACTTTGCACACGTAACATTATTGTGCATATACGCATTGCACACATGGCGTTTTTGCGTGAAACGAAAGAATCTGGCAGAAAAAAGTGTCGCTCTGTCCCGCGAAGCGAGATATTAAACGTTAAAGTTGACAGGAATAAGGTTATGATTCCTGTCATACCAACGAGATGTAGCGACTACGAACATGCCCCGCGACCACATGCGCATGCTCCGTGGCCGCACGCGCATGCAAAAGTGCGCGAATTTGAAACTTATGTATACTTATAATGCATATCACTTATAATTAGCTTTCAATGATGAACATATCTTATATAATATATCAAAGTACATGAATGGGCAGGAGGGGGGCTTCGCCCCCTTTGCATCTTCCCCATGCATGTGCTTTATAAGTTATAAAGCGTGGTCCACGTGCATGGGGGGTGCAGGGGGGCGAAGCTCCCCTCGCCCACGCCTCAACGTTTACCCACACCGACCAGTGCATGAGTGGGGTGCGGGGGGAGGGGGCAAAGCCATATCCGCCCACACTTCGAGATTCACTCACACCGACCATGGGTAGGGTGCAGAGGGGGGTGCAAAGGGGGGCGAAGCCTCCTCCGCTCACGCATGTACTTTGATATATTATATAGGATATATTGACGTAGGGATGCAATAATATTAACATAATTTATGATAGACAAATTAATAAATTATTTAATAGAACATAATGTGATAAGTAACAAAATACATTGTCTAAAGTGCAATAATAAATTACCCATACAGCACAAAATATTTTTAAAATATTTTTAAAATATTTTTTAGGAAAATTAAAATAATTCACAACAATATTTTTAGAATGTTTCTATGTCTGCCAGATCATGTCAGAAAAATATTTTTAAAAATATCTTTAAAAGATTGCAAATAAATATATTCAATAATATTTGTGAAATCTTTTAGAAATATTGCTTTAAAAAATAAAATATGTTTAACCCAATCAGCAATAATTGTTGCAAATCATCACGTTTGAAAGATTTTTGTAATATTTAAAAAATATACATCTTTACATCTTACTTTAGAAAATATTATTTTGTATATCTAGCTATATCATCGCAGCAGTGTTAGGTGAGCCTTGCGTTGTATTGCTAACAAAGATATGTCTTGCGAATGTCATGATTTTGCTCTTCGCCGGAGGTTTGCTCATATTAGCCCCTAACTAAAATTTACTTACGAGTTAGTCTTACCATTATGCGCCGCTTAGCGGCGTCGTTGCGAACTAGCACGGAAAAATGCGCTACCATGCATCTTTCTTAATTAAGAATATTTCATAATATTTCATATTTCAAAAATATTTGAAAAAAAATTATAGAACCAATAATAAATTACAATATTTTTAAATATTTCGGAACGAGATTATAAAACAATAAATATGTAGATTTGAATTAATATTTCAAAAATACATTTCAAATATTTAAGAAAATATTGTCTGGGTGATAAAGAACATTTTTAAAGATATTTTTAAAAGATTCTTAAAAAATTCTTAAAAATGTTATCACAAAAGGTTTTTAAACCATTTTAAAATATTCTTAAAACCATTTTAAAATGTTTCTTGCAATATTTTTATAGAAATATGTAGAAATATTTTTTGAAAATATTTTGTGCTGTATGGGTAAAATTAAACAAAAATAATTTTTCATTTCGTTGTCGAAAAGTATTATATAAGAAAAATAAACATAAAAAATATGTGAAAAAACAATGCACATTGAAAGGAAAATATGTCATGTGTGCAATGTGCTAATATGATTTTCTTATTTTATGTGCGCAATAATTATTATGTGTGCAATGTGTATGTGCGCAATAATGTCATATGTGCAAAGTGTATGTGAGCAATAATGTTATGTGTGCAAAGTGTATGTGTGCAATACGTTATGTGTGCAATGTGCTAATATGATTTTCTTATTTTATGTGCACAATAATATTATGTGTGCAATGTGTATGTGCGCATAATTTCCGATTTATACTTGGCCGATTCTGTTCCTGCATTTAACTGCTTATATTGTTAGGACTTTCAGCCCTCAAAAGGAACTTTTTGCTGTGGTTAATAAGATATTCATGGTTAAATATATAGGGTCCATTGCAGAAAAGGTATAAATTAGATCATTGACGATTAAATAAATTTCAATTATGTTTATTTAAACTTAAGGGTTCTTTAGGTCACTGAATATGATAATCCGATGTCAATTTAGATATCAAATTTTTTTTTAAGTAATGTGTCAAAAATTTCTATACAAGATTATTTGCTATAATTTAAATATAATTTAATTTTCATCTTTCATTTAGAATTTGTCAATTTTGACATTAGATGCGTATTCAGCGATCTAAAAAACTCTTAAGTTTAAATAAACATAATTGAAAGCTATTTGGTAATTCATCAATTATCAAGAGACACGGTAGTGTCTCGCGCCAAGTACACGCGGAGCGAGACCGACCGTGACTCTTTTACGCGACGCGACGAGTTGCGAGTACTCGAGATGTTGAGATCTCGATAACGAGTGAACGGATCAAGTTCTAAGTAGGCTTAATCGATAGCTTGGGGTCGAATTAGGGGGGGGTTTCTCTTATAATATTTCCGCTACGTGCCCTACGAGCGGAGATATTGCGACGCAAAGTCCAAATGTGAAAATTTTTATTTAAGATACGTCGTTCAGATACGTCGACCGTCTCTCATGCCATGGCATCATTTCATTGGCTGGAATCGCGTCCTTTTCACTTTTTCGACACTGGCGGTGCCACTAGTATCGCCAGTTTCTCGATGTATACGTGTGTGTAAACTGCGCGCAGTGCAGCCCAGTGCAGACAGTGCGTTTAGCGCGCTGTCACCTGTCACAGTCAGTTATAACCTATAACACGGTATAGTGTCCCACGTCAAGTACGCGCGGAGCGAGACCGACCGTGACTCTTTACGCGACGCGACAATTAATATTTTTTCTGATTCAAGGTAATTGTTTTATTTACATGTAATTATCCTATTATTATACGACGCGAAGCGAAACCGCACCGTGACTCTTTTACGCGACTAAGTGCATGTGACAGGAATTATAATAGTTTACAACTCTTGATAAGTCAAAGAATAATAGTTTACGTTTACGTGAGTATTACTTCTGTAGTAACTTATACGAACGATATCATCGTAGTTACTATAAAATCTCCCGTTTATGCGGAGGAATTATCGTATCGTTCGTAAGTTACTACAGAATTAAGTAACGTTCGCGTAAACGTAGTATAGGTTAGATTACCGATTTCGGCGATTTCTTACAAAATTTTACATAAAACGCGAGATTCATTTATGGGAGCTTTCCAGCAAGCGACACAAGTCGACACAGGTATCGTTTTGTCTTTGTTACTCATTGCCAAAAAGGAAAGATAGAACGACGTTTGTGTCGGCTTGTGTCACTTGCTGGAAAGCTCCCTATGTATGCAAGTTTAACGCCTATTGAGTTAATATGAAATAATTTTCCTAAATGTAATAAAAATAACACGATGTTATATATGCGGTTTGCCGTGATTATATATATATATATACACATGTGATTTCTGCCCAGTGCTCTGAATGTTATGTGATTTTCGTCCAGTGCTCTGAATGTCATCTAGTCATACATATCATGCTTTGATACAAGGAACGTGAAAAAGAGCAGGAAAAGAAAAGAACAAACAGAAGAGACAGATTCAAGCTTTGACTTTTAATCTGGATGAAGACAATGCCGAAAAATCCCCGCAGTCAGAAAATGAGCAATCTGATGGCCTCGCGATTAAGAAGATTAAGAAAAATCCAGATGTAGATACAAGTTTCTTGCCAGATAGGGAAAGGAAGGAGGAGGAAAATAAACTTAAGGAAGAATTGAGGCAAGAATGGGCTAGAAAGCAGAACGCGTTGAAGGAAGAAGAAATTGAGATCACATTCAGTTATTGGGATGGATCTGGCTATCGTCGGAGTGTTATAATGAAGAAAGGTGAATGTCTCAGTGATTTAGAGAATTTTTAAGTTATTAAAATACTCCAGTGTCACTTTTGGAGTAACATTGGCGTGATATATAATGTTCTACTGCATAAATTAAATTTTCACATACAGGTAATTCTATCTATCAGCTTCTTCAGAGATGTTTAGAAGTTCCGAAGCGTGAATTCAGCGAGCTTAAAACAGTAATGGTAGATCAGTTAATGTATGTCAAGGAGGATCTTTCTTATATTACCGCACCATTATACGTTTTACGATTTTATTGTAACTAAGGTAAAGATACTAAGTGATAAAACTTATGAAGCAATATCACAATGTTGGCATGTTATTTTAATGTATGTAATATTGCAATTAGGCACGAGGAAAAAGCGAACCTCTGTTCACATTTGACGTTCACGATGATATTCGTGTTATGCACGATGCTTCTGTCGAAACCGAGGAATCACATGCCGGAAAAATTTTACTTAGGTATTTATCATTAAAAGAATAACTTTGTATAATTCTCTTTTATGTTATTTCTCATTAGACCATGGTACGAGAGAAACAAACACATTTTTCCAGCGAGTAGATGGAAACCTTTTGATCCAACGAAAAGTTATGACAAGTATACAGTGTCGGATAAAAATAGGAAGAAAGATAAAATCTGATAAACTTAGATTCAACGAATTGTCCAATTTCGTTTAAAAGATTCAGATTCAAATTCATTCAGTTATGTGATAATATTTAATTCATTTACTCGATTATGTAGCTCTACTAAATTACAGTCCTTTGAATCTGAATCCTTTAAACGAAATTGGACAATTCGTTGAATCTAAGTTTATCAGATTTTATCTTTCTTCCTATTTTTATCCGACACTGTATACTTGTCATAACTTTTCGTTGGATCAAAAGGTTTCCATCTACTCGCTGGAAAAATGTGTTTGTTTCTCTCGTACCATGGTCTAATGAGAAATAACATAAAAGAGAATTATACAAAGTTATTCTTTTAATGATAAATACCTAAGTAAAATTTTTCCGGCATGTGATTCCTCGGTTTCGACAGAAGCATCGTGCATAACACGAATATCATCGTGAACGTCAAATGTGAACAGAGGCCCGCTCTTTCCTCGTGCTTATAGATATCCATTAGCAGGTGGTACTTATGGTCGGCAGTCCAGACTCCGGAAAATCGCATTTTGCAAAGAATTATCTGAAGGAATACGGATACGTCAACAGAGACACTTTAGGCAGCTGGCAGAAGTGCATTGCTGCAGTCCAACAATACTTGAATCAAGGAAAAAGTATAGTTATAGACAATACCAATCCTGATCCAGCTTCGAGAAAGAGATATATTGAGATAGCCAAGAAGCGCAATGTCTCGATCAGATGTTTCGTCATGACGACAAGTATAGAACACGCGAAACGTAATAATAAGGTAATCGAAAATTAACATTAACCGTCATCGTGTGAAAGAATCGTATGAAGTAATGTTTCCGAAAATTCTAATCGATTTATTATTATATTACAGTTTCGCGAGTTGACTGATCCAAGCCACATTTCAATCAACGAGATTATTATCAACTCCTACGTGTAAGTAGATTTTAGATATATACATCTCTACACTCAAAATTATTTATCTTTGGATATGTAATTATACTTTGATGTTACTCTTTTGCAGGTAAATGATCGACAGAAGCTTACAATGTGGTACAAAATTGTTCCTCAAAGGGAGTTGCTGCCCAAACTCAGATTGAAGGTCGCATTCAAACTAATATTTATGCAAATATTTATTTTATGATACAAAATTATAAGGTAAGTAGTTATTATTATCCAATCTTCGAGAATCTCTTTGCAGATGCGCAAATTAATTGAAATTAATTGATTTTTTAAAGCTAATTTCCCTTACTGAAGAACTGGTAATGAACGGACATGCTGAACAAGTAGGCATGGGACCAGATGAATGAAGCCAGAAACACTTGAATCCATCTGTACATAAGAGTTGTCAAGAAACTCTACAATTTTCACGCATAATCCGCGATTATTAGTCAGTATGGACTAGAGTTTAATACAATCGCCATTGATGATTCCCTTTAATCGCGTCAAAATTGATTATTTCGCTTTTTTACTTCGTTCTTTACTCATGTTGTAAAATAGTTTTCCGATTGTGTAGAATATTTTTATTTAGAAAGAAATTTATAAAGATTGTTATATTGATCGTAGAGTAGAGAAAACAATAAAACTTAACATTTTACAAAGTAGTGTCACATTTAAACTAGAACATTGTATCGAATAACTCAGACGAATTAGGAAATTCGTTTCTACGTGACTCATGTCTATTTCTGATTGGGGACGATTCGAGAACTCATTGAAATAATTTAATTTCTTTTCACGTTTAAATTTAGGTCACCGTAGATTAAACTTGTTACCTTAGAAGTTATTGTTAAATGGCGCATTTTATTTAATATTCCGCACTTCACTGTTGTGGCATAAAATTATTTTATGTTTCAAAAGATGGAGACTAAGCTTTCGGATTAATCCAGATGTACGCATATATACTGTATATATTTGATTAATTGTTTACTTAGATATCGATGATTCTTGCGCGATATGCTAATACATTTTTATCTATGCAAGATTTCAATGCAGTAGAAACTAGTTAACTGAGAAAAAGAGTCTATAAATGATTCGTAACTCGTGCAATTGCGCTCAACTGGAAACGTTTGGCAGTTATGAAATGTTAATATTTAATATTGTTGTTAAACATAATATAGAAATATTTTTCTAGGAAATGTATACAAGTAAGGTTACAATCATTAAATCGCTCACAGTGCTCACGTACATAACTTTGTCGCGCGCTGCGATTAACTCAATTTATTATAATTTATTATAATTTTTTAACAAAGCGAAAATATAGCGCAACGAACATCGTTACGTAATAATCATTCGTAATTCATTTTCGTGTATATAATAGGTGCTTTCCATTTACATCAAAACTCAGATAATTCTCACTTGTGACGTCGTTCTATCCTTTTTGGGAATTAATGAATAATAAAGACAGAATGACATCACAAGTGAGAATTATCTGAGTTTTGATGTAAATGGAAAGCAACTAATATGTAGCTGACCGCAATCTTTGACTCTATTCAAATTTTGTACAACACTTCATTTAGCATTGTATTAATCATTAAGTAGCTTTGAGTACATTTAGTAGCTTTTGTATATTCGTCAGTTTAATCCTTGAAGTTATTAAGACTTGCATGAATTTTTACCGCAAGTCCTCTTACATCTTTTATACGTCTTCTGTAAAATATATAAAATATATCATAACTGAATTAACTCGCATATCTTGGTCTGTCTTTTTTTTCTCCATTGCTTAACTTCTATTCGCCTCCCGACTTGACGTATACGCTACTATACTCGTCCAAGACGTTATTCGCGACATTTACAAGCTCTCTGTCTTTCTCTTCAATCACTCTAAAAAAATGTGTCGTCTTGAAGTGATTGATCTCCCTAAAGGATTTAAAAGTTACGCTTTGCGAAGACATAAGATATACGTTAGCTGGAAAATCGATTCACAGCGGGATTAGAAAAAGACGGAATGTTATGCGGTCGGTTCTTCAACAGTATAACGGGTGAACGTTTCGCGACTAGGTTAATCCACTTGCATATCGGTCATTGCGATCTCGCTCTTGTACATACTTGACTCATCGTCATGAGACTAGCTCCATATATTGTTCGCGAAGATACTTTTCTCTTGTTCTCTCTTCTGCTACCCTAAGGCGCGCGCGCGTGTGTGTGTGTGTGTGTGTGTGTGTGTGTGTGTGTGTGTGGTGTGTGTGGTGTGTGTGTGGTGTGTGTGTGGTGTGTGTGGTGTGTGTGTGTGTGTGTGTGTGTGTGGGTGTGTGTGTGTGTGTGTGTGTGTGTGTGTGTGTGTGTGTGTGTGTGTGTGTGTGTGTGTGTGTGTCAAACGTTTTAACTATTATTAACAACTTCAGACACATTACATTTTTATTTTTAAGTAGTAATTTTTTTCTGTGGTATACATATGTATAGCATTAACAAGGTGTACAACTAAAAAGGTTACAGATTATTATTTTTAAAAAACTAAGCAAAATATTAAATTATTGTTTTCTTTAGAAATAATAGTCCGTAACACCTTTAGCTTCACACCTTGTACATACTGTTTATAAGATTATAAGATATATTGTTTATAAGATTAAGATGCGTAACACTACAAAAAGGCGTGATATCCGTACAAAATTACCTTTTTAAAAAAAAAGGTAAAAAAAGGCGCCAAGTACACGCATAGTAGTGTATATGTATTATGTTGTTACCTCGAAAAAAACAAAGTGGTAGTATAATACCTCCAAATAGCTTTACCCTGTACATACTGTTTATAAAATGCGTAATACTACAAAAAGGCGTGATATCCGTACAAAATTACCTTTCTTAAAAAAAAGGTAAAGAAAGGCGCCAAGTACACGTATAGTAGTGTATATGTTGTTACCTCGAAAAAAAAGAAAGTGGTAGTATTATACCTCGAAAAAACCTAAGTAACAAGTGGTAGACGTACTCTTTGTATCTCGAAAAATCTCGAAAAAATCTAAGCAGTAGTATCTTTATTTCCAAAAAATTATAACCCAAGTGATACACATCACAAAACTATGTTACCTTATCAAAGAAGAGTCGCGCTTCAAGTGATCTATTACAATTACAAAAAAGAAATGATATCTCTTTAAATTACAGCGCCAATTACAGAGAGAACATATATATTGCCTCAAAAAATAATTGTTGCACTACTTTGAAAAATCTTTACATGGTGTCAATTAGAAAAAGAATGTATGATAACAATTTTATAAGATTAAAAAATTTTATTTAAATTTAACAAGGGAATACAAGATATTTAAATACAAAGTTTACATGTGTATTTTTTAGTGGTCACAAAGAATTACAGAGGAACAGTACAAAATAAAAATATTTTATTAAAATATTTAATCCAACGAGGGAATACAAGGTATTTAAATACAAAGTTTATATATGTATTTTGTTAGCGCGCGACGCGTATTTGTACGACCCACGATCACTCTTCGCATATAGAGCACTGACATCTATTGTATTCTTTACCAATGACTTAAGCGCGCTGCCCGCGCATCTACTCGCTCTCTACCCGTTCCCTCGTGATCGTTTTCCGAGTACGCACGTCGCCCGAAGTATTTCTCTTTATAATAAATTGAGAGTGCCATTGTACATTGCCGTGTGCCTTTTTTACCGACCCTGACTATCCATCCTCTGAACCTTCTAACAGGTTATGGGCCCAGGTGCGCCGCGATAGTCGAAATAGTGAATACTGTCGGTTACGGCAAAAGTTAACCTGTTCAATCATGAACACCGCGGGCGTGACGCGTATCGAGTGTCTCGGAAAGGACAATTACGATACATGGAAGCTCCATATGGAAGCTCTCCTTGTCAAAAACGATGCCTGGTCGTACGTGAGCGGTGAACTAGCGAAGCCTGAGGTTGTGGCCGGCGACGCCGCAACGGAAGCCGTACGGAAAGCGTGGGAAAAGGGCGATGCTAAGGCGAAATCCGACATCATTTTGGCGATCGGCAGTTCTGAGCTGAAGCAGATTAAAGGCTGCACTACTGCGCGCGATGTCTGGCTGAAATTAGAGGGAACATACCAATCGCGAGGACCCGCCAGGAAAGCTACATTACTAAAGCGGCTCATGCTTCATCGAATGGAGGAAGGCAGCGACGTTCGCGAACATATGAGTAAGTTTTTCGATGCAGTCGACAAATTACAAGATATGCAGGTCGACATACATCCTGATGTACTGGCAACGATGCTTCTATATAGCCTGCCGGCGAGTTTCGATAATTTCAGATGCGCTATTGAAGCTCGCGACGAATTGCCCACACCCGACACCCTGCGTATTAAGATCGTCGAGGAGAACGAGGCGCGAAAGGGCGAGGCACACAACGCTGGCGCCAAGGCAATGTTCGTCAATAAGTACAAGGGCCGAAGACGCGACAACAAATCGACCGCGCACGAGCGTAAGGACAATGCGCAAGCAGACGACAAGAGCAGTAAAATTCGCTGCTATAAGTGCAACAAGCAGGGTCACAAGGCCGCAAATTGCCCTTCGAAGTCCGATAAGAATCAGTCAGCAAAAAGTGCCGAGCAGGTGTCATTATGTGCAGACGTCGCTCTACAAGCCAGCGCGATTGAGCCACGTCGAATGTGGTGTTTGGACAGCGGCGCTTCTACACATCTTTGCGGCGAGATAGAAGCTTTTTGTGAAGTAAGCGATTCAAGACCGGGAAAGTTGAATCTGGCGAGCAGTGCTTCAACCGAAACGACCGCTGAGGGCAAGGTGATGGTGACGGCCGACGTACACGGCGAGAATAAGCTCCTGTCATTAAACAAGACTCTACACGTTCCGGATCTACGTACAAATTTAATGTCCGTAAGCAGAATAACGGATAACGGCTTCAACGTTATGTTTACCAAGAAGGACGCGAAGGTACTAGCCGGAGACGGAAGCGTCAAACTGGTCGCGGACAGGATCGGCGGTTTATATTTCGCACGTGAATCCAGACAAGATAAACCTTCAGAGCCAAGCTGTGCGTTATCTACATCGGAGAATCTCTCGGACTTTGAGCTGTGGCACCGTAGGCTCGGTCATGTAAACGCGAGGGATCTCATCGAAGCTCAGCGACACGGAACCATCAACGGTTTAAAGTTCGATTCTGCAAAGGAACTCACCTGTGAAGTCTGTCTCAGGGGAAAGATGACTCGCGCAGCATTTCCAAAGAAGTCCAACAGAGTCTCGGAACTTCTCGATTTGATCCATTCGGATGTATGTGGCCCCTTCCGGGTCGAGTCTATGGGGAAGGCGAGATACTTCATCGAGTTCATAGATGATCACTCGAGATGGAGCGAAGTTCGTTTTTTGCGACACAAAAATGAGGCTCTTCAGGCGACCAAGGAGTTTATCACACTTGCAGAAAACCAAACAGGTAAAAGGTCAAGTGCTTTCAGACTGATAATGGCTTGGAATTTACAGGCAAGGACTTCGATAATTTCTTGAGAGAAAAAGGCATTACCAGGCGACTTACGGTCCCCATACAATCCCGAGCAAAACGGGATCGCAGAGCGGCGAAACCGCACCCTACTGGATATGGCGAGATGTTTACTTACGCAGTCAGGACTACCTCCTAAGTTTTGGGCCGAGGCAGTTAACACGGCCAATTACATTCGGAACCGATGTCCATCAAGAAGCCTTAATGGTCTAACGCCATATCAACTATGGACCGGGAACGTACCTGATGTTGGACACTTCAAGGAATTCGGATGTCGTTTATTTTGCCTGAGCAGAGAACCTAATCGAGGAAAATTAGATCCACGCTCCAAGGAAGGTATCTTCTTGGGCTACTCCACGGAATCCAAAGGATTTAGGGTATGGCTACCCGAAGAGAGTAAGGTCATTGTATCTCGCGACGTTAAGTTTATCGAGGACATGAAGTCACGTCCCGAGAGTCCCATTCCTTTACTAAATGGTGAACAAGAGGGGAAAGCTTTGACCGAGAAGACGGATAAGGAACCTGAGTTCATCGACATTGAGTTATCATCTCCTGACGAGGAACAGGCCAACGAAGAAGGCAACGACGAAGAGACTCCACCAGAGCCGTTACGAGCTTCGTCCAGGGGACGAGGAAGACCGAGAGTTTTGAGAACCGGGGAAAGGGGAAGACCCCGTAAGATTTATTCACCAGCTGTTGCGGAAGTCGCGTATGCTGAAGAAAATATCGCTCTTATGTCCGAGGTACCCATGAAACAGGCGATGTCGAGTCCAGAGGCTGAGGAATGGCATGATGCCATGGTATCCGAAATTAAATCCGTCCTGCGAAATAAAACGTGGCAACTCATCGACCGACCGAAGAATTCCACTACCATTGGGAGTCGTATTGTTTTGCGCAATAAATTCAACTCGGATGGAACTCTTCACAGACGGAAGGCTCGTCTGGTCGCTCAGGGATTCAGCCAGCAGCCTGGGTTACATTTTAAGGAGACTTTTGCGCCGGTAGCCCGACAAGGATCGATACGTCTAATCGCGTCGTTATCTGCTCGTCTTGGGATGAAGATGCATCATTTTAACATAACGACCGCCTACCTGAACGGAGACCTCGACGAACGGATTCTAATGGAACCCCCAAAGCAACTGATCGGGATCTTGAGGACGATTTCTGAAGATAAGGACGATCCAAGTTTAGCTCTTGAAGCCGAGAAGATGTTGCAGGACTTGTTAAGCGGAGACAAAGTGTGTCTCTTAATGAAATCTCTGTACGGTTTGCGCCAAGCCGGGAGAGATTGGTACGAGAAACTAGACCATACATTAAAGGAATTCGGAGCCATCCCTTCCGATGCTGACCCCTGCGTGTATTTTATTGGAGAAGGAGATGACCTCGCTATTATCGTCGTCTACGTTGACGACATTTTGTTCGCATCCCGCAACTTATCGGTCATCGCGAAGTTTCGTGAGGAGATGTCTAATCGATTTGACATCAAGGACCTTGGCGAGGTGGGCTATTGCCTCAACGTGGAGTTCAACGTTGGTCTAAACGAGGTGACCATGCATCAACGGGGCTATATCGACGACATACTCAAGCGTTTTGGGATGACCGACTGCAATCCAGTCAGCACTCCGGTGGACACTTGTGTAAAGCTGACCAAGAAGGATGATTCAAGTGAGGAAGAGTCAAATCTTCCCTATCGGGAACTCGTGGGCGCCCTGACCTACCTAGCTGTCACGACGCGTCCCGACATAAGTTTTGCTGTCAGTTATTTAGGACAATTCAATAACTGTTACGGCAAGGAGCACTGGACCGCAGCCAAACGAGTCCTCCGTTACTTAAAGGGATCCAGAGATCTAGGACTTACATACCGAAGAGATTCCAGGCCCATCGAAGGCTTCGTTGATGCCGACTGGGGCAGCTGTCGAGAAGATCGGAGATCTTATACAGGCTTTCTATTCAAGCTGTCCGGCAGTCCCATTTCTTGGGATTCCAGGAAGCAACCGACGGTCGCCTTATCTTCGACGGAGGCGGAGTACATGGGGCTGACGGAATGTGCCAAAGAAGCTATCTACCTACGCAGATTTCTGGAGCAGCTGGGTTTCCATGACCTAGCTGACATTACTATTTTCAACGACAATCTGGGAGCATTGAAGTTAGCTCAAACCCAGTCTATCATTCTCGGAGCAAGCATATTGACATGCGTCATCACTTCATCCGGGAAGCTCTGAGCCACAAACTTTTGAAGATTACTCACGTTTCAACAGACGACATGCCTGCGGACATGCTCACGAAGGGACTTCCCAGACCTAAACATTTGAGATGCACCGAGATGTCCGGACTTCAACGCATTCCCAGGAAAGAAGACTGATCGCAGATCGAGGGGGGGTGTTAGCGCGCGACGCGTATTTGTACGACCCACGATCACTCTTCGCATATAGAGCACTGACATCTATTGTATTCTTTACCATGACTTAAGCGCGCTGCCCGCGCATCTACTCGCTCTCTACCCGTTCCCTCGTGATCGTTTTCCGAGTACGCACGTCGCCCGAAGTATTTCTCTTTATAATAAATTGAGAGTGCCATTGTACATTGCCGTGTGCCTTTTTTAACCGACCCTGACTATCCATCCTCTGAACCTTCTAACATATTTTTCAATAGAATAAAAGATTTAATCACAAAGAATTACAGAGATAGTACAAAATAAAAATATTTTATTAAAATACATAAATTTTTCTTGTAAAAAAACTTGGCGCTGCTAGACCTCGAAATTTTAAATAAATAAGGATAACAATAAATAAAAATAATTCATAGAAGAATGCGACGGGAGTAACAAAATGATTATCAGCGTGGTGTGTATGTGCGAGCGAGTGATATGGGTGTGCGTGACGACGGCGAATAATGCGGCTTATAATTAAGCATAGGATAAGTTTATTTATTTATTTAAAATTTCGAGGTCTAGCAGCGCCTTTTTTTTAAGAAAGGTAATTTTGTACGGTCTAATTTACAGCTTTTCTGCTATAGACTCCATATTTAACCATGAATATATTATTATACATTATGGCACAAACTATTTCTTTTGAAGGCTAAAATTCCTAACAATATACTTAATTTTGATTGCAATAAAATCTCTCCATCACGTCACACACATTAATTATAATATGACAAATTACGTGAAAATAGTTCCATATACAACTTTAACTGCAAATTTCTCAAACTTGTGACGTAATAAAGCAATTTGGTAAACGGTATTTTGCGCCCAAAAAACTGCAAAAAATGACTAGTCCCGTTTTGGAGTACGAAAAAAGTCATTTTTTGTTGAACAGTATATTATCAAAAACGCCTTGTATATAATAAAAGAAATCAATTATATAAAACTGTTTTAATATATCACATAAGAAATATGAAATAACTGTGCATTGCAACATGAACTGCTGATTTTCGTAGAGAGAATGCTAAAATAAATAATAAGTATCGTTTTACATTTCATAATCTCGTTAAAAATGTTTACTAAAAAAGTGTTTACTAGAAAAATGAGACAATGTCGCTAATAAATAAAAGAAGAAATACTTATGTTACACGTTTTAAAAAACATAGATATTTTCAAATCTATCAAAATAATAGAAAATACTTAAATGTTGTTAAACAGTTATTTTGATATAATGCAAGGCTGAAATAATTATTTGAATTATATAACCGCATTTACTCTATGTCTAATGATTTGAATTTATCCAGAGTTTGAATCAATTAAAGCTAACCATTGATATAAAGTATTTATTAGTCGGCCTGACTGGCAATAATTGAATAATTATAACGACGTTTCGACCTCTATTTTGGGTCCTTATCAAGTTATGCTGGAACATTATCGTCACGTAAATTGCCGGTAATACATTTAAAGTGGATACAATGCCAATTACAAATTCAACTTACATGGATCAATGTGCGTCAAAAGTTATAAAATTACAAGTCATCGTTAATCTTTAACGGGGCGGTTGAACAGAATGTAAACTTCGTGAGGCATGACCGTCACGTGTGGCGCCCGACGAACGACTGATAAATTGTGTCATGTCGCGAATAATCACAAATACATAAAACAACATAGAGTGTAAAGTTTAAAGAGAAGCTATTATCCGATCGTAAACCAATGGCAAGTTTTCTGTGTCCTTCTGCAAATTTATAGCGTCGGTATGCTTTTTAATTAATATCATTTCGGAAGTTTCACGTTTTTTGAGATTCTGCTCCTTGTGTAAGATCATGGCCTCTTGCCATTTAAAAATTATGGTCAAATTCTATTCTATGCTTACTGACGACCGATTGCTGACTGGAATGCTCTTGGTCTGACCAATGTAACAAGCATTGCAATCTGAACAATCTAATTTGTAGACAACGCCCGTGCATTTACTATTCTCTAATTTGTCTTTCCTTTTTTTAATTAGTGCGTCAAGTTTCTTTGGAACGGTATATAAGGTACTCAAGCCGTAATTGCTGAAAATACGTCGTAAACCCTCACTAAAAGTTTTAACATACGGGATAGGAATATAACTTTTGAGATCAGGGATATTGGCTCTATCCGCACGGTTGTCAGATTCATCGTTATTTGGCCGTTGTTAATTTCAGCAAGTCTTCTTAGAATGTGTTTATCCACGAGAGAAGCCGGAAAGCAATTGTTCAATAAAATAGATTTTATCAAATTGATATTATCGTTGTGAAACCGTACGTCCGACAGAAGTATGGCGTGGTCGACCAAGTTGATGATAATATTAATCTTGTATTTTAAAGGATGACTCGAGAAGTAATTAATATAACGACCAGAAAACGTTGGTTTACGATACCAATTAGTGACTAAACAATTATCGATTCTGTAAACAGATGTGTCCAAGAAATTCAAACAATTGTCCTTCTCCAATTCATACGTGAATTTGAGACGTGGATGATAATTATTAAAAGCCAGGACAACATCATCCAGTCGTGATCTCGGAATACACATAAAAATGTCGTCAACATAACGGCGAAATATCTCGATATGAAAGTCAAAGGACCGAAGGCAGTTAGTTTCACAGTCATCCATCACAATATCCGCCAGGATCGGAGAAAGGGGGGAACCCATTGGGCTACCAAAAATCTGTTCAAAAAATTCCCCATTGAAAGAAAAACTGGTAGACTCCAAAATCAGCTTAATCGCATGCAAGAACTAACCATTGATATTGCATGAATAAGCTTGGCGCACTCATTGTCAGACTCATATGCAGACACCAATGTTAACCGCTAATGTGTTTATCAATTCAATATTTTTAACGCAAATTAATATACTTAATATTAAAATAATTGTACAGACGAAAAGCTAAAAAACAATTTTATGAATGCGAGCTTATGCGGACACTTACTGCAAAGCATCATTAATATAATAACAATTGTGTTCAACTAAATTTATTAAAATGTTATATATAATATAACATTTTAACAAATTTATAAATAAGAAAATAGAGCTTGAAGATTTAATTGGTCTGTTTTCATAATCATATTTTGTATCATCCTATTCAATGTATCAGTTTTTTACACTATTTGCGCGTGCATGCATTTGGCGCTTTCTTCACTAAAAAAAAAAATAATTCTTGAATAATACTTTCTACAGGAGCCCATAATTGTATATGGAAGCAGAAGACTATTGTAAGAACTGCGAAAATAATGGTATTAGAGTGAGAAAATCAGTAATTCTACGAGATTTCATCATTTATTTAGAACAGTATACAAGTGTAAATTGGCCGCCGCCGCCGCCGCCGCCGCCGCCGCCGCCGCCGCCGCCGCCGCCGTCGTCGTCGTCGTCGTCGTCGTCGTCGTCGTCGTCGTCGTCGTCGTCGTCGTCGTCGTCGTCGTCGTCGTCGTCCCGGTGTTGGGGCAGCGCCGCGGCGGTTCCCCTCATAGAGATATAAGAATAGAGTGCCCGAGTCATATGCTAGCACGTAAGAAGCTGCGATATAGGAATAGAAAAAGAACGCTGCATATAGGCCCTTTCTTTCTTTGTCTACGCGCGCATGCGAAACAAAGACAGAAGGGGCCCATGCGCAGCTTTCTCTTTCTATCTGCGCAGCTTTATCTTTCTATTCCTATATCGCTTTTTCAGCTCGCTCGCGCACGTCTATTCTTATATCTCTATGGTTCCCCTCTATTGATCGAATTTGACCTGCGAAGTTTCCCCTAACGCGTGTGTGCAGTAATAGTGGCGGCCGGTAGTGGGTCTCTCGCGCTCGTGTTTCCGAGTCCGGTAGTGCGGTTAAATTAATCGCGAGCAGCCTCGGTATGTCTTTGCCAACGGCTTGCACGCGATTCAGTGACAACTACGACCTGAAGGAGGAACTCGGAAAAGGTGCCTTCTCCGTGGTTCGACGATGTGTGCAAAAAGAGCACCGGTCACGAGTTTGCTGCAAAAATCATAAACACCAAAAAACTCTCAAATAGAGATTTTCAAAAACTCGAGCGTGAGGAGCGGATATGTAGAAAATTGCAACATCCAAATATCGTGAGATTACATGACAGTATACAAGAGGAGAATTTCCATTATCTCGTCTTTGATCTAGTCACCGGCGGAGAACTATTCGAGGACATCGTCGCCCGGGAATTCTACAGCGAGGCGGACGCCTCGCACTGTATTCAACAAATCCTGGAAAGCGTTCACCACTGCCACCATAACGGAGTTGTGCACCGGGATCTGAAACCCAAAAATTTACTCCTCGCGAGCAAAGCGAAGGGGGCGGCTGTGAAATTAGCGGATTTTGGTCTGGCGATCGAAGTGCAAGGTGATGCGCAGGCATGGTATGGTTTCGCTGGAACACCCGGCTACCTCAGCCCGGAGGTGCTGAAGGAGGAGCCATACGGGAAACCAGTCGACATATGGGCGTGCGGTGTCATACTGTACATCCTTCTGATCGGTTACCCGCCCTTCTGGGACGAGGATCAGCAACGGCTCTGTGGGCAGATCAAGGCCGGATCGTACGATTATCCGAGTCCAGAATGGGACCACCGTCACGCCAGAAGCCAAGAACCTTATCAATCAGATGCTGACGGTGAATCCAGGAAAGAGGATCACTGCCAGTGAGGCACTGAAGCATCCATGGATTTGCCAACGTGAGCGTGTTGCATCTGTGGTGCATAGACAAGGGACCGTGGACTGCTTGAAAAAATTCAATGCAAGGCGTAAATTAAAGTGCGCTATATTGACGACCATGCTGGCGTGCGACGCGGAACTTTTCCAGTAAGTATGATGCACAGGGTCGAAGCATCATCACGAAGAAGGGCGAGGGCTCTCAAGTGAAGGAATCTACTGACAGCAGCACAACGATCGAAGACGATGATGTTAAAGGCCGAGAAAGTACAATCCGAATTATCTTTACATGAAAATCCGCGTGTAAATCCTCCGCTCCTACCTCACACAGCCGCAGCATATAATTTACCGGATATCCGAGAAAACAATAATATTGTTCGTGCTTTCGAAATTTCAAACATTCTCTACACGACACGAGGAAACTCATCCCTCGTCCCTCGTCCATCAGGATCACACAAATGCATATTTCTCTTATACTTATATAATAATTGACGTGGAGCCGAGATTGGACTTCCGGTTGAGTGAGAAAGGCGGGTGGGCGCTCCGAGAAGAGAAGGAGGAATTATGGAAGGAATAACGGAGTAAGGAACGAGGAAGGAGGAGAAAAAAGAAGAAACGCATAAAGGAAGGACGGAGGAAGGCGAGTATATGGAGGAGGAACCGGAGGCGTGAGAGAATTGGAGTAAGGCAGGACGGAGAAGATGTGGAAAAGTTGAGGTTAAGTCAGAGAGAGCATGGTCGGGAGAGAAGGAGAGAGAAGAGGGAGGAACATCAAGGTAGGGGACCGGAAACAGTAAGGAGAAGAGATACGAGCGAGCATGCGTGAAGGTGCGATTTCACGATGACGCTCGACGCTGGATTCGAGCGTCAAACAGCGCCAAAAAGCTAAACTGTGTTTAGCTTTGGACACTTGACGCTCGAATTCAGCCAATCCAGTGGTTAGGTTATATTTCGCGTCCCTCTGAATCTATCACGTGACCAGATTTGACGCTCGAATCCAGCGTCGAGCGTCATCGTGAAATCGCACCTTGAGACACGGATCTGAGGCACGGAGTCGCGCAGGGTGATGAGGTGAGATGGCGCTGAAGCGAGAGTCGAAGCGGCACTGGGTGCTGAGGCGATGGGCGCCGGCTAGGGCCGAGACGGCGCGGGGTGCCGGCCCCTTCAAAGAGTGGGTTGGCACCACTGCGGGGCGTCGATGCGCAGCATTGGCGAGCGCGGCGTGACGAATGACGGGACTGTCGCGGCGGCGAGAACGCGCAGGCGGACGAAAGGAGGAACGGACGACGGCGGGTGGCACGCCTGGAGCGTCCATTGCTTATTATCAAGGTCTGAGAAGCACGGTGCAGTTGATGAGAGTAAATAGGCGAGAGGGAAAGGAAA
>NW_027250292.1:0-28831 GCF_030848795.1 Temnothorax nylanderi | reverse complement strand
TTGTGTGTCTATTACATATGTTCTCCGGGGCGAAGCCCGGGTAACCAGCTAGTAAGCCATAAAATATACGAATTAAATAGAATATTATGTGGTAATAAAAAGGTAGTGCATGATCATCCAGACGTAACAGAAGGTAATACATACCAAATTCTTATGAAATAATTTAATAATGTTAACATTTTACTTATATTTTTAATTATCAGTAGGTGTTACTGACGGTAGCGTTGCCATCAACTACTGTGAAACTGACCTATTGGCAGATAAAGATGGCGATCACGAACAATTGGATATGGCAGAAAAAGACCGCGATCACGATTCGTTGAACAGAAGCGAAAATGATGAAGCCAATTCGGAAACTGCAATAAACGATGAAAACGCGGAGGAATTTTTTGAAAATAGTGGAGAAGAGGAACACACACTGTAAGTTTTCGAAAAAAAAATATAATTTAGAATTATATTGTTGAGAACTATAATGAATTATCAAAGCTAATTCTTGTTCAGATTTTGATGTCACGAATATAACTTCCGTATAATATTTGTGTTTGTCATTGCACAAACATGTTAGATCATATTAGCAATCAGATTCTCGCTGTGACGA
Organism: Temnothorax nylanderi; assembly: GCF_030848795.1. Classification (NCBI taxonomy): domain Eukaryota; kingdom Metazoa; phylum Arthropoda; class Insecta; order Hymenoptera; family Formicidae; genus Temnothorax; species Temnothorax nylanderi. The sequence continues at coordinate 28,233 of NW_027250292.1, read as the reverse complement.
CTTTCTAGGAGCAGCGTCCAATATTAACCAGACATCTCAATTATAATGCTATATTTAATTTGGACTAAAATTAACGTATTATTTATGCGATAGAGACTAATCTGTATTTTTTATGTGTTTTTCAGGTTAACCGGAAATCAAGACTGCACACATGCTGGAAAGCTGTGAAATTTAGTTAAAAATACGAAACAAACTAAGGAGATATAATTTTCAATTGGATAATCTGTCTCATTATATCAATTTTTCAATCCTGCCTCGACGCCTCGTCCCGTGAGAAACCCCATGGCGGTAGCGCCGTCCAATCAAAGGGGCCCCCGAAGCAGTCCCAATGCAGAATGCGGGCCCAACACTGGACTACGAAATGCAAGTTCGATGAATCGAACTCGTGAGAAACCGAGCAAGTACCCGTCATCGCGCGGTGATTAATCTATTAATCGATTAATCGCGCTCTCTAGAGCGTCGCGATACCAACTTGTCCTTAAAGTTCGACTTCCATTCTTAATTTGCAATGCAACCAACTTACAATACATTCAATAAAATCTCCGTTAGTAACTATATATATTTCTTGATAACTACAATATAATTATACGTTAATATATATATGTATTATATATATATTATTATATATGTTAATATCCGTATTAAGTGGATCAACAATTTCTTAACCATATTCGACTTAATGTCCATCATAAATAAAAAAAATTTTCCATAATTTTCATTTTATTTATACTTTCTACATTTCTATTTATTTATATCTTTCTTCGTTTCTTGATTGCTTTCTTGACTATACAAAATACCCTCCCAATAAACACCAGATAACTTTTTGGAGGACAAGAAAGATGAGTTTTAAGTCCTCCAGCTCTCGCTCTTTAAGATTTTCCTAAAGCTGTAAAATTGACATCTTTTTGATACTTTGCATGTAAGAGATAACTTTCAGAGCACCTTTGAAAGATGACTTTTTTTTCACTTAGAGAAGTTGTCAAATTGATATCTTGTAGATTCAATCTAAAGTTATCGTTAAAAAAAGATGACTTTCGGAGCACTTTTTCAAAATGACTTTTTTGAGATGTTAAAAAGTGCTTTTTAAAGACATCTTTTGTAAGTTATCTTCAAGAAATCTCTATAAGACATCGATTAGAGAACTTTTGTTGGTTAACAAATGCAGTTTCCCCTCTTTTTATTATGCCTTTTAATAGCGCGCCATAAAGAGCTAGCACTTGAAGAGGATATGACCTTTTGTTTACTGGGGCTATCGCATATTATTAATGAACGTTTGCTCTATATATATTATACATATATGTTCTTGATAAATATTTTGGTAAGTACATTATTTTTTAGTAAATTATTTCAATTATTAACGCATCATCGCGTATGGTGTGCATGCATATAATCACATTGATGCACTCTAACCTGTACGAATAATTTTTATATTTATAATTACCAATCTTATAATAATAATGTACTTATATTAATGTCTTATAATTTTATAATAATTAATATAAGCATTTTTTATAAATCTTACTATAATTATAATTTACAGTTAAACATTAAGAACGAAAACCTCAGTCATCAAGCAGCGCGAGCGCACTGATTGTCAGGTGAATTTGATTGTATAATTACTCAAAGTCGTTTTTCAAAATTTTATTGCTCTTCCGTGTTTTATAGGGTGTCGACAACGTTTCCACCACGTTCCCGATACTTCTTTGGACACGTGTTAATGTTTGCTGCTACTTTTGGGCAACGGTTCGTGCTACCTGGGTAGTATATTAAATTTATTCATTTAACCATTCATATGATTTAGTAAGAAATAAGCTATAAACCTAAAATTTTAATTGAGTATAGTAGGCATTATTATTTTCAAAATGTCGGAGAGAAAACCATATTTAGAACTTTCAGATAACAAAAAAAAAGACGTCTTGATAAAGCTTTTGAAAATAGTATAAATGAATTACTTTATGCAAATAGAAATAAATTAAAATCAAATACCGTATTAGAATCAGTAGCTTGAAACAGTAATCCTCAAGCAGATTTATCTCGTGTTTTTCGTTTTGATAATCTTCAGTCTAGCAGTTATTGTAGTAATTTAGTTTCAGAAAATGAAAGTAGTTGTGTAAATAATGTGCAAATTCCTGAGGGTAGTGAGGATCTTGATAATTATTCTTTTAACAGTGATGATTTCAGTTTCGTTAATGATGATTCAGATAGCGATTTTTCAAGCCGTAATGGGAATTCTGATGTCTCAGATGATGATGAGTTAGAATATTTTGATTTGGGTAATAACAATGTAAGTCCAGATTTTAGAGTAGATAATGTAGACAAAGAATCAGATTTAAGATATTTTTGACGTAGAACTACGTCTTTCTCGGGGGGTATGGGGAAATTTGGGGGGCACGACTGCAACGTTTTCTTGCAACGTTTTTATGCAACGTTTTCTTGCAACGTTTTCATGCAACGTTTTCTTTTTCTTGAAAAGTATTAAAGAAAAATATACTTTATTATATAGTTTTTGGAAGCTCTCGATGTAAGCTAAATGTTTTCGGGGTTAATTTTTCGATATGGGTTTTTTCTCAGAACTCGAAAAGTATTAAAGGAAAATATACTTTATTATATAGTTTTTGAAAGCTCTCGATGTAAGCTAAATGTTTTCGCAATTTAATAAATAAATAAATGAATGAATAAATGGATGAATGGATTTAATAAATACATAAATGAATGAATGAATGGATGAATGGATGAATGGATGAATGGATAAATGGGTGAATGGATTTTTTTAAATCTTGAAAAGTATTAAAGGAAAATATACTTTATTATATAGTTTTTGAAAGCTCTCGATGTAAGCTAAATGTTTTTGCAATTTAATAAATAGATAAATGAATAAATGAATGGATGAATGGATTTAATAAATAAATAAATGAATGAATGAATGGATGAATGGATGAATGGATGAATGGTGAATGGATAAATGGGTGAATGGATGAATGGATGAATGAATGAGTGAATGAATGAATGAATGGATGAATGGGTGAATGGATGAATGGGTGAATGGATGAATGGATTTAATAAATAAATGAATGAATGGATGAATGAATGAATGGATGAATGGATAAATGGATGAATGGATGAATGGATGAATGGATGAATGGATGAATGGGTGAATGGATTTAATAAATAAATGAATGAATGAATGAATGAATGGATGGATGAATGGATGAATGGGTGAATGGATAAATGGGTGAATTGATGAATGGATTTAATTAGGATTTAATAAGGATGAGTTAGAATATTTTGATTTGGGTAATAACAATGTAAGTCCAGATTTTAGAGTAGATAATGTAGACAAAGAATCAGATTTAAGATATTTTTTATATCATTGGGCTATAACATACCAAATTAGACAGAATGCTCTTACTAGTTTGCTTCATGGTTTAAAAAAATATGGACATGATGATCTGCCTAGCGATGCAAGAACTCTTTTGCATACTCCAAAAAAACTACAGTTTCTTCTGTTGGATCAGGTTTGTATTCACATTACGGCTTGAAAAAAGGATTACTCGATCAGTTGAAATGTTTTGAGCGAAATAAAATCCCAAAAGACATCGCTCTACATCTAAATATTAATGGTTTGCCCCTTTCGAAAAGTTCTCCGAGCCAAGTATGGCCAATTCTTGTAAAAATAGTAAATTATCCTTATGCTACTTGTGATCCGTTTGCAGTAGGTATTTTTCATGGCAATCGTAAACCAGAAGATGTAAATTTATTTTTAGAGCCTACAATTATGGAGTATTTAGAATTAAGTAATACTGGCTTTATTTTTAATAATCAGCGGTATAGGGTGTTTATTAAGTTGTTCGCTGCAGATACAGTTGCAAGGAATCAGATTTTGTGTTTTCCTCCACACAATAGTAGGTGTGGTAAATGTATACAAGTAGGCAAAACAGTACAGCATAGACGAGTCTTTTTGGAAAATGATTCATCTTTAAGAACTGATAATAATTTTAGGATAGATGTTCCGAATGAGTATAGAAATTTATTATCTCCTCTTGAAGGTATTGGAATGAGTTTGACAAATCAAGTTCCTCTTGATCCGATGCATTTGCTTGATGAAGGAGTAGGAAAGAAACATCTTAAGCTTTTGTTAAACCTATATGGTAATAGCAGTGAAGATGCTTTGAAAAGAATTAAAAACATAAATGATCAATACATTTCTTTTAAAGAATGGGTACCATGCGAATTTGTACGAAAAACACGTACTTTAAATGAGTTAAATAGATTCAAAGCAACTGAATTGCGAATGGCTATTTTGTATACAGCACCAGTTGTATTTCAAAAAACCATACCCAATGAATTAATGCTTCACTTCAATGTATTAAATTGTGCATTACGTATACTATATGATGCAAATGAGTGCATAAAAAACAATCAGTATGCTAAAGATTTATTAATTTATTATGTAGATTGTTTGAAAAATTTTTACGGAGACCAGCATATAGTTTACAATGTGCACAATTTAATCCATCTTCCTGATGATGTTTTGCGATTTGGACCATTAGATGGTTTTAGTGTGATAGATTTTGAAAATCATTTACAAGTTATAAAAAAATTAGTTAGGAAAGGTTCGTATGTTTTAACTCAGATTATGAATAAGATAAATGAGAAATCACAACTTGGGACTAATGTCAAACATCATTCTATTCCTGAAGGTCGTCCAGTTTTGAAACAAAGCATCGTACAACAACTCCTTGAAGGCTATACAAGACCTCATAGGGCTATTGAATTTTCTAATTTTGTTTTGACAATCGCAAAACCAAATAATTGTTGTTATCTCACAGATAGAAGCGTCATTGTAATTAGAAATATCTGTTTTTTTAATGAAAGACCAGTTATTCTTGGGCATAAGTATATTGATTGTGTTAGTATCGATAATTATTCAATAGATTCTCGTTTAATAAATGTATGCAAGGCAAAGACTCTCTCTAATGAACTTCAAGTATGACCCGTTAAAGCTATTTTTAAAAAAGGATTTCGAATTTTCTCGTGTGGATACTTTTATATTTTTCCTCTTCTTCATTGCAAACCTTAAATTTTTTAATAATTTTAATAATTTACATATTCCACATAAGTGTCTCTTAAATAAATGTGTTAAGGCCTGTGTCCACGATGTTAGAACTTGGTCCGAAATCTTGGACGGAGAAAGAATTAACCAATCACATTTGAACAATTCGGCCATTTGACCATTGCGATTAGTCAATTCTTTCTCTGTCCGAGGTCTCCCGGACCAAGTTCTAGTACAATCGTGGACACAGACCTTTATACAATAAATAAAATAGGGGAGACCGGGGCTAAGCCGACAACGGGGCAAACTTGACACTAGGCTTTTTGCCAATTTAAATCTATCGTAGAAACTTGCCTTTCCTACTGTAAATGCGTCTTTATGTGCCAGTATTATCAACGGAATTTGGTAACATTCTGAGTTATAGTGTAATTTTTAACGCGACATAAGCATTTTTGATAGTGAAAAGTAATTTTTCTGATCTCTCGAAAATGTCTACTCTTTCATCGAGCTTTACTCTTGCGAATCTACCGGTAAGTGATTTTGATGGGAAATTTGATGCTCTATATGAATCCGATAATCGTTTTTGGATATTTTCAAAATTTTCATGTTTTTGAAGTGACAAAAGTGAAAAACAACGTCCGGGGCAAAGTCAACACCACGCCGTTTCGTCGGCTCCCAGTAACAAACGATGCTTGTCATGCAGCCGTATGGCTCATGACAAATGTATGCGCACGTCCGATCGCGAGTTTACCTGCATTAATTGTTTTTCAGACATGAGTTTAGATGAAGATAATTGAAAGTTCAACAATTTTTGTTCTCATTATTTCAAATGATTGTTCTAGCTACTTTATTCCGAATTTTTGTACTTTTTAAATACACAATAAACAATGTATTTTCATTTTCAGACAGTAAAAAATAAGTTCCAGATCAAATTGTGTCGATCAGACAAAGTGTTGAGTTTGCCCCGGCGGGGTGTCGAGTTTGCCCCGGCATTTTTCAATTCGAAAATTTGTCTTCGCGTCACTTTTTCTTTCCTGGCGGCAAAACAAAGCGACGTACAGCAAAACTTCCTGAATCAATTTTGTACCTGAAGAAACACTCTTTAAATATGTACCATTGAATTTGCCTAAAAATTTTAATTAAATATTAAAAATTGCCTTTGAAAAAATAGTGTCGGCTTAGCCCCGGTCTCCCCTACTCATAACGCCAGTTACAAATTGATTTAATAAGACCTTTTTCAATTTTGAAGAAAATTATGAAACGTTATCAATTATATTAAAAAATAAAGGTACATATATATTTATTAAGATAAATATATAAATAATATAAATATATAAATACTATATTGGTAGAACAAATTCTCTTTAAAAAACATTCGTTTTATATTTCAAATCTTAATAATTTTGCAAAGTCTATGTAAATCAACAAACAAAAACAATATAAATTGTCTATCCATATTTTTAAGACCTTTTTCAGGTACTGTACTGTTGTCACTGTGACCGGAGCGATTGATCTTGCATTAATAAAATACGCATAAGTATATAAATAACTATCATTAGCAATGTCAAAAAGAAAAAGTGTACAAGATACATCATGCGGGAGAGAATATCTCAAAAGGACTAGTAAGTTTTGATCAATTTAATAAGTGACTGTTGATATTCGTTCTAATGTAATTGTAGTATAACATTGTAATCTAACCTATAATAATGTATTATTGGAAGTTAATATTTAACGTTTACTTGCAGAACCTGGTAATAGTGGAAAAGTAAGACCTGCAGAAACAGGTATTCATTTACCTCAAGCTCCATTAGTAAAAACTGGTACATCGAAAATTCTACCTGCTGACAAAAGAGTAGCGTTAGCAAATGATTTATTGAACAAACCAGGTAGCAATATAGTCCAAAAAAATTTTTCGAGAAGTACTCTTTTGAACAAGAGAGGATTGTTAAATGATAAAACAAATACTCCAGACTTACATGCGAATCAACAAATTCAAGGAAAAGGTACGTAAAATAAATCTTTCTAAAAGTTATTGGCCTATGTTCTGAATCGTCTTTTATCGATAAAAATGCCTCTAAAAGATCTTTCCAGCTAATAAGAATCCTTCTATATCCAATTTTAGTGGCACTTTTATTGATTAAAGAGGATTCAGAATATGGACCGTTGTTGCCAGACGACGCATACAATTTTTAATAATAAGGATTTATTATACACACCTTAAAATTAAAAAAATCAATTTTTTCATCTTTGATTTCTATTCAAAATAATCTGTTGATATGAATATGTTCAATTTTACTACCCATAAACCTGTAGAACGTTATTTATAAATTTATTTGTATGTTTTCTTTTGCTTTAAAAGATCTTTGTTTTGGCAATGATATTAGATAATAATCGAGTATTGAATTAATAAATTATGACTTACATCTATTCATTTTAAAGTTGTATTTAGATAACAACAATCAAGATCACTCTTTAGTATTGCAAAAGGATTTTGATAAATGTTAAATATCTATGAAATCCGAAAATTTGAAAACAAATTTTAAGGAATACGTCAAGTTATAAGTGCATATAGTGTACATTTAATGTAAGGTCAAATTAAAGGTGTATAGTGTACAGCTAATGTAAGCTAGGTCTATCTTTAGATATATGCCTAGATAGATATATATATCTCTTTAATCCAATTGTATTTTTAAAAATAGCTTTCAGTGTACAAGGACTACCATCCGGCTTTTTGAGTAAAGATATCCAAAAAGAAAACTGTTCCACTATAGTTCTTAATGGTCAACGATTGAATTTGCTACAGATTCCGATTATTCATGATCAACAGCAAGTGCTGAATAATATAGTACCGATTAATGAAACAGGTAAAGGGCACATCTCAATTTCGTAATGATAGAATTTATTTTTAAATACTTTTTTTATCGGCACCAATGTTGTACTTTAAGAATCAGCAGAAGAACTATCTGATGCTGAGGATGTTCAGGATGCTGAGGATTCTTTACAAAGCGATGACGGACACAATACACAAGACATTGAAGAAGATGGTAGATCTGATGAACGTGAAGATGAAAACGTTGATGGTGAAAATGAGCATCACGACAATTACAATAATGAAAACGACAATGAGAATGAAGAGTTTCGTGCTCCTCATAATAATCAAAATGAAACTCAGAGCTTGCTGGATTTTGAGCAACTGAATCACGACATAGATCATTGTTGTCGTAAGTAAACTATCAATTCTATAAATTTGTTATTCTACATAAATTTTGTTTTATATATTTATTAATGAAAACAATATTTACAATTTTTTATTTTATATGAATCAAATCTATATAACATGACATTTTTACAGTACGTTTGTAATATATAATATATATAATTAAATTTGAAAATTTATTACCTGTTTCTTAAAAAAATTATAATTGTAATATTTATAAATAAGAACTATTATGATCTTCTTGAACAATCTACTTATTAACTTGCTATTGACAAACTTACAAATTGTTTAAGAAGACCATAAAGTTATTTATAATTTATCCCATTGAACACATGAAAATCAATTAAACAAATATAACTAATTTAGTATTTTATTACAGTTTCTTGCCGAGAAATACTCTTAATGCTACTTAAAAAAGTGGATAACCTGTTGTTGATAATGAAAAGTGGGCCACGACAAAATAATGAAAACAATAATCCACAAAATGAACAAATAGCAGGGACATTTGATCAACTTCAAATGTTACCGATAAAAGAAGTTGAACAATTGCTTTTATTCGACCAAAACTTAGTAAATCCTCTCCACCGACAAATGAGATCACAATTTGTAATAAATTATGTAGGTATTTAAAATAATTAACCTATTTATGTTATAATTTTATTTATAAATTTTAATAATTTATCATGTTTCAGGAAGCAAAAATGGTTACTGTTGGAGGAGATACTTTCGACAAAGCTATCAAAAGAATTTTGTCGGTAATTATGACTGATGAGTTGGCATGCAAATGTACTTGGATCATCAGAAAAGCTGGCAAGACCAAGATTTCAAATTGCAATTTTCCTAAAATAATAAGTGGTGAGTCACCCATTTCTTTATTTTTAAATAATTTTTTTACTCTATATACATATCTACAATTATATTTTTTTATATAAATTTTATTTTTAGTTTACATCACCAAAAAATATGCCATTACTGATGAAATAGTAAAAAAGCGGATACAACTTTGGCTGCAAAAATATGGTGACCGCATAAAGCTTAAAGAAGAACAAGCTCGAAAGGATGAAGAACATCGCCAACAAGAAAATGAGCAAGAACGACGATTATTAAACCAAGCATAATCAAGTTAAAAAAAGAATAACCAAATTAATAGTTCATATATTAACAAAGTACAAAGATCTAGATCATTAGATAATATAATATTTTAAGTTGCAATTTTGTACTTCTATCAATGGGCGCATTCAGAAGTACAACCGCTCACTATGGGCTCTTGCATTGGATTGACGTAAATTTTTAGTTCTAAAGGAATGAGCGGTTGTGCTTCTGAACGCGACCAATGTTAATTACTTCACTGTCAAAATGTGAGATGCAATAATTAATCGTAAGACTTTTACGTAATTATTTTATTAAAACGTTCTGTTTATAAATTTAACAAGTTCTATTACATTTTAGATTCTATAAAATTAATGTATTTACTTATAATGACTGTTTATTTTTGCTAATAAACAAGAGTTGAATAAATCAGGAAGAAATGCGACAGAATTGGATTTACTAATTGTTTAAAACAGAATTTTTTTATTCTAATTCTGTTTTATTTTTTCCTGTTTTATTCGATTTTTTCAAAAAATTATAAAAATTAATTGAACCTAACCCTAAACTAACCTATGAAGGACAACCTAGAGGTCTCTTTTAGTTCTCTTAATGTTGACTTTTAGATAACTTTCGAAAGAGGTTTCAAAAATCAAAAGTGCTCATTAGGATATCTGAAAGACCACTTTTGAGATGGACATTGGACATCTTTTAGTTACACTAAAAGTCCTGTTTTGGATATCTTGAAAGACGGTAATTACATCTTTTATCTTTCAAAACTAATCGTAAAGAGCACTTAAAGAGGACCTTTTGTTTACTGGGCTTAATCTACAAATACCACCCTGCCAGTTCCATATGACAATTCATATCCAAATGAAATTTGCTTCCATGTGTGTCCTATCTTTATAAAGCTATATCTATTACTGAAATAGTGTACATCTTTAAAATGCTCGAATTAAAAATATCTTCTTTCTTAGTAATAGTTCCAATTATCTTTATAAACATTTATTTTATATTTAGTTAAAAGTTATAAGTAATTTTGGATTGAGAATGAGAAGAATATATCGAAAGAATACATAAGAAACGAATGTAGTCACACGACAGGGTGTGATAGATTCGTAAACTATTTACGGAGCAACAAGTTAAATCCCATACAGCACAGAAGTTGCAGTTCCATTGCTGCAATATTGCAACGTTGCTGCAATGTTGGGCAACATTGCTGCAAATTCTGTGCTGTATGGGATATATTGGAAAATAAAGGAATTTCGCATAGAAAACGATAGGAATACATTGGACAGACAGATAGAATACGATAATTGCACATGATAGGATCGCGTACTATTTTTCGTTCAGTAAGTGATTAAATTGGAAAAGTAAGAAATTTTGGATAGAGAACGATAGCACTACATTGAAAAAAAGATAGAAAATGATAGTGTAGGTTCATGATTCGACGTGATAGATTTGTATATAATTTTTTAATCAGTATATTTCTGTATTGAAACCAAAAGAAATTTTTGATACAGAACGATAAGTACGGCATTAGCAGAATAGATAGAAAACGATAGTGTGGACTCACGATAGAACGTGATAGAATGGCGTACCATTTTTCGTTCTATTAGTGACTATATAGAAAACGAAAGAAATTTTGGATAGGGAACGATAGCACTACATTGGAAAAACAGATAGAAAATGATAATGTAGGTTCATGATTCGACGTGATAGATTCGTATATGATTTTTTAATCAGTATATTTCTGTATTGAAACCGAAAGGAATTTTTGATACAGAACAATAAGTACGGCATTAGCAGGATAGATAGAAAACGATAGTGTTGACTCACGATAGAACGTGATAGAATGGCGTACCTACTAGTTTTCGTTCTATTAGTGACTATATAGAAAACGAAAGAAATTTTGGATAGGGAATGATAAAAGTACATTGAAAGTACACAAAAGTTATGATAAAATACGATTGATACTCATTGCATTTGTTTATACCTTATTTTATAGATCCAATATTATATGAATTGCGGATAGCATTGCATAGAGTTCTATTTGAACATTATTATAAGATATGATATCTTATAATTTGGAAAATTGTCATAACATATAATATACAATTATGCGTAACAGTCTTATAAGTTTTTATTTGTACAGTATATGAGACATTACATTAAATTTCTATCGTTAATATATTAGCCCACTTACGAAAATTAGGAATCAGAAACACGATTAAAAAAGAAAGGAATATTTTTTTCTGCGAGTTTTTCAATTCTTTAATTTCGGATAGCATTGCATAGAGTTCTATTTGAACACTATTATAAGACCTGATATCTTATTATTCGAGAAATTCTCATAATATATGATATACTATTATTCGTAACAGTCTTATAGGTTTTTATTTATAAGGTATGTGAGATATTCTAATGATACTACATTACATTTCTATCGTTAATATATTAACCCACTTACGAAAATCAGGAATCAGAAACACAATTAAAAATGAAAAGAAATTTTTTTTTTCGTTTTCTATCTGACTTTTTAAGCAGGGATAGCATCAGAAAATACGTACCATGACTAATGTTTTCGAAAAATCTCCATAATTCGGAAAATTGGTAGGTGTTCCAATTATATTTCTAGCTGTTTTGGCTAAACTTCTATTATTAATATGACATCCTGTCGCAGTGGCACCATTCACAAATTGATACATGAAATCAACACGATCCATTATATGCTATATACGCCATATACGCTATAACGCTATTTGTAAGCCGAACAATAGGGTAACTCAGGTATATATGTCGCACCTAAGGACAACTCAAATACTACTGCAGCTTGACGCATCCCTCGTTATATACCCTTTACTCTCTCCCACTCCAACTGAATCTTGAAAGATCATTTCTTCCTTTGTTTTGTGTACTGCATCGTGAAAAATAGTGTGAAATAGATACATCTACGCAATAACCGCCCCTCCCCTTTTCCAAGAAAAAATTTGTTTATAGCACCATGAAACACGAATAGTCCTCGAGTGGATAACGTATTATAAGAAAGGATATTAATAAAGATATCGTACATGTATTTCATATTTCTAACATTTAATATGTTACATAAGTCTTATATATTTTTATATATTTAATATCTTGTATTTAATATTTTTTACATAGTTTATTTTGTCATATGTTTTAAAAATACGATCTGCATGAATTAAATCACATTGTCCTTGTGTATCCATGAATTGTGTGAACAATCCCACAATCCCAGCCATTTCACGTGGACCTTGTCACCCCTCCTGCGCAGTACTTTCTCCATGAGATACGTGTCCGGGTAAGTCGCGCGATGTAACTCGTGCTCCGTGAGCTAGAACGCTCCAGCAGTAGATTTTCCGCGATAGCCCTCCAGCAGATAGGTTACGGGATTAGTACGTTGCACTTTAACGATCTTAAACACCTCCATCGTCCAATTCGGTGTGTAACCCTTCTCGAAGATCGTCTTGTGCTTGCTAACGCGTACCGAGTCGCTTGCTTTGAACTTTGCCGGACCAGCGATCTTTATCGCGCTGTACACCGTAACCAAGAGTCTTTCGGCGATCGCAGGGATTGCATACGTACATACATGTGTATACATACATACGTACATACATACATACATACATACGTACATATGTACATACATACGTACATACGTACATACATGCGTATGTAAATACGTACATACATACATACATGTGTATGTAAATATATACTGTCACGACTTTTTCACTCCCGGAGCGGCCCGGGGCGTGTGCCGGATCAAAAGGAGAAAAGGAGAGCGGGATGATAGGCCTCTCCGGTGATTCTCTCGCACCTCCGACACTTCACGAAACGATTCTAATGTTGGGCGCCAGACGCGTAAATTCGCGTCCGCGAAATCGCGAGAAACCAAAAACGAGACGCAAAACGAAATAAGTCGGTGTGCGAGAGAATGGCTAGCTCGACCTAATGGCAGGGCGGGGTTGATGAAGGGCAGCGCGGTATTCGGCGGGGTGACGCAAATAATAACGAATGTCGTAACTCAAGCCATTAACCATTAAAGAATAACATTTATTCTGTAGAAAACTTTCGTAACTCAGTGAGTGCCACTGGGGCTTTCAAAACAAAAGCAAGTAACAGGTGATAGATAACGCGGGCGTCAAATTTTTAACAACCAAATATAATAACGCGGACGCCAGACATAAACGGAAAACTTACGTTAACTCAGTAAACGCGCGGAAGGCGCAGCAAGAGAACGTGTGAGGAAAACTAAACTTACAAAATCATCGAGATCACGTAATTTCACAGCTAATAATAGTAGAAAAGTTCGCGGACAACTAACATAGAATATCGGTACAAATTACGACTGACTACGACATAACGGAGATAAACGCGAAATAATAGCGCGAAATACCGCGAAATGATAATGCGCCACGCTTGGAGCGCGTGAACGCAAGTTCCCAAACCCGTGCAGGGATTCTGTCGCCAAATATCTTAAACTAACGCAAAGAGTAATCTTAAACTAACGCACAGAATAATCTTAAACTAACGCAACGAACGCGACGCGAGTAACGTCCCAACGCAAGAAGGAACGAACGCAACATGTGATATCGCCAGGGATATCCTCACGCGAAGAATAAGGCGCCGGGGCGCTTGACGTAACGCGAAATACTAAACTAACGCGAGAAAATATACGGAATTACCGCGACCAATACTATAACTAACGCGAAATGACCAATTTATCCTAACGCAAGAACTGAGATTACGCCAGTGATTCTGATCGAACGCAACACACGCGATCGTCAGCGGTCGTCCAACGCGAAAAATGACGCGCCGAGACACTCGGCATAACGCGAAATACTCGAATTAACGCGAGAAAGATACGGAATTACCGCGAGGAATAACGAGACGCAACATTAGGTCGACGCGAATGGTATCTTAAGGCGAACCACATTCTACCGCGAATAATATCTCAGCCGATGTCGCGAGGATAGTCTAAATGTCCGAACGCGAATCGTAAGTGACGCAATTAAACCAACGCGAATATCCCTCTGACGCCATTAATATCGCGTGCAGAATCAAAGATTCGACCGGGCGCAATACTACGCATAACGAGACACGCGGTCGTGAACGTGAAGGGCGCGAGAAATGGCGTATTCGCGATATCGAACGTCGTCATCGACGCGCCTACCGCGATCTCCAGAGGTTCGTAGATTTCGATCGCGATCCCACGGCCACGAGACCATGCCGGTGCCCCTCGCTCTCGCTATCGATCGCTAAATACGCCTTGTCGGCGAATACGCTAATTATCGCGAATTTTCCCGAGCGAGAGCGCGACCCGGGGAGCGGTGTCGTGGCTTTACATCAAACGTTACCGAGGCAACCTCACCGTAGGCAGATTCTCTTCCGAGGGTCCTCGCCGTCGTCCCAAGGGTCGAAAGAGATAGCAGCCGGACGTCGTACTCGGCTCCGGAATGCGACTTAACGTGGAGGCAATACCGCGACTTGACTTTCGACGTGCGTCGATCACCGAGGACGATTTACGAATGCTCCCGAAATTTCGCTCGATGGCGGAATCGATAGCGCACCCCACCCCGGGCGTACGCGGCCCCGCGACGTTGGAGCGCGGACCAATGAGGGGTGAGCTCGCAGGCTCGCGGCGGATTCGTGCGTAGGGCCGTGAATTACGGCTTTCCGCAGGGCGCTAAACGGCCCTTCCCTCGCGCGGCAATTTTTCCGGGATTCATCCCGGCAGCGGACGGGACGTTTTTGCCTCCGCGTTCCTTCCTGTCGGTTCGGGAATGGTGGCCAACCATCCCGGGATCCGGTCAGTAATGTGAGGAGGGCAGGTGAGCTGATTTCGCCCCGGCGTCCCGGGGCCCTGCCATGATGGGCTCGCCCGCCGCTGTGTCACGCGCCGCGCGCGTGTTTTCCTGCGCTCCGTCGCTCTCGGCGGCCCGCGGGTTGTCGCTTCGATCCGCTTTCCGTCGTCCGATCTCTCGCCGTTATCCTTCTCGTCGACTCCGCTTCCGCTTCCTCTGTATTCTCTCAGGAACTCCAGTCTCAGCTCGGTGAGGCGCCACGCAATAATACAAAATAAAAAAGGATCAGTAATTCGTAACGCAAT
Organism: Temnothorax nylanderi; assembly: GCF_030848795.1. Lineage (NCBI taxonomy): Eukaryota > Metazoa > Arthropoda > Insecta > Hymenoptera > Formicidae > Temnothorax > Temnothorax nylanderi. The sequence goes on along the minus strand of NW_027250292.1, from coordinate 12,744 downwards.
TATAATATGCCCCTGGAGATCTCGCATCGATTCGTTGAACCGTCCTCGGGCGTGAAAAGGTCGCGAAACCCGCGCCTTGTGACGGCGGCGGGGCGCTGCAACGATGCAGCGAAACTGCAACGTCACAATACATACATACATACATACATATACATATATATGCTCATTAGGTTGGTTTAAATATATTGCTAATTATATATGCTTAAAGAGATTTATAGTATTATAATAATAGATAAATAAAGTAACGCTCGTATGTCAAATAAATAAGAAACAAGGGCCAACAATCGAGCAAAAACAAAGATGTCAATATAAAGTTAATTTAATAAACATACCTATATACAACGGAACGTTTCAACCGCACAGGGTCTTCTTCAGCCGTTATAAATTACAAAAATACATAGAGTCGGTTTCTAAATTTACAACGAAGGTTAACGCATATACACCACAGCAAATTCGCTTGGCTAAAAAAGCAATCTCAACTTAAACAAGCTTACTCTTCTAAACCGATTGCATACTATTGGGCCATCGATAACAACAACCCAAGTCACATACATTATGCACAAAAATTACCGGAGGGAAACAGTAATAGAACATTTATAAAAACTTATATTGATCCCGTAAAGTTTATAAATAATACATCTGATCCTTTGAGCCATACGAACGACAAATGGTTTATAAATCTTTCAGATACGGTTATCCCTCCAGAGGTCACAAACCTTAATTAAGTGGGAACTTTTGCCTTCCAGTCAGCTTGAATAAAAAGAAAGCCATTCACGAATTTATTAAAGATGTGGAAGGAAATTCGAAACGGTGTAGCATTAGTAATCTCATAAAGATACGAAATAATTTTATCCCACAGTTCCATTGTTTCCTACACACCACTCCACCAAAAAATATCACCAACGATAAAATTCTAGCAATGCACAAACATTCTCAACACTTTGTTCGTGAGAACCCGAACATTATTTTTACACGAGCGGATAAGGGGAATGTCACGGTTGCCATGAATAAAAATGTATATATACAGAAGATGGAAAACGCGTTGCAAGATCTTAGTACGTACTCCGTTGTAAAAAAAGACCCTTCTAAAATTATTGAAAACAAGTTAAATAACCTATTAAAAACATGGGTAAGGAGAGGATACATTCCCCAAAAGGAGGTTTATTCTCTCCGCTCGAGCGATTCAATCCTTCCTAAAGCCTATGGTCTTCCGAAAATCCATAAAGAAAACAATCCTTTCAGAATTATTGTCTCTTCCGTTAATACTGCACTGTATAGGTTTGCTAACTATTTACACCAAATTATCTCTGAAAGCATACCTAAGACTGACAGTCACGTCAACAACAGTTTTGACTTGTATAGCGAACTCTCCGGCAAAAAGATTTTAAACAACGAAGTGTTGGTGTCGTTGGACGTAGTTTCGCTTTTCACGAATGTCCTCATAAGTTTGGCACTTGAGGGCATCAGCAATAGATAGGATCACATCAAAAAAAGAACGAAGGTACCCAAAAAAGAATTTATCATGGCGATAGAATTTGTTCTTTCGTCAACTTTCTTCACATTTAATAACGTTATATACAAGCAAACCCATGGATCACCAATGGGATCACCCCTTTCCCCGATAATTGCTGATGTGGTCATGCAAGACTTGGAACAAAAAACGTTAAATTCTTTAAATGTACGTTTGTCTATTTATCGCAGATATGTTGATGACATATTTATGTCCGCGCCGTTGAACATGATTGATCGTATCCTGGATACTTTTAACAGCTATCATGAGCGCCTAAAATTCACTATAGAACATGAGAATAATCGTTGTCTTAGTTTCTTAGATTTGTCTCTGCAGGTAGTGGATAATGCCATACAAATCGATTGGTTTCACAAGAAAACGTTCTCGGGTAGATACTTGTCATATTTTTCAAATCATCCGATTTGCCATAAAATAGGCTCTATCTACAGTTTAGTGGACAGAGCAATTTTGTTATCTCACCCTATATATCATAAGAATAATTTAGAAATGATTATCGAAATATTACTGGACAACGGTTATCCCCTCAAATTAATCTTTAAAAAAATAAACACCAGGCTCGACAATCTGATTAATGGTAAACTTAGAAATAATGTAAATAACTCGATAGATTCGAGCGACGTTAATAGGAAATTTATAGTGATCCCATTTGTCAACAACATATCTGAAAAAGCAACATTATTATTCAATAAAAAGGAACACATAATTGGCTATAGATGCCTTAACAAATTAAGTAACATAATCAAAGCACAAAAAGACAAGAACTCAATTGCCACTAATAGTAATGTTGTATATAAGATTGCATGTAAAGATTGCGAGGCTTCCTATGTGGGACAGACAAAGCGGCAATTAAAAACTAGAATTAACGAACATAAAAATAATATAAAAATGGACCCATCCAGACACTCGGTCATTTCCGAACATACTAAGGAATTTAACCATTCTTTTGATTGGGACAACGTCAAAATAATGGATATACGGAACCTAACTATTATAAAAGACTCGTCTCGGAAATGCTACATATTAAAGAACAAAAAAGTGGCATTAATTTGAACAAAGACACAGAGTATCTGGATGAGTCATATAACGGTATTCTTAGCGAACTCACCGACATCTAACTATTTCTTATTATTGCGAAGACTAACCTTCGCGGTTAACCTAATGTGAATGCGCGTCATTATTGTTTGAGACGTATAGGAGTGAACATCGATCACGAGAGCACTTAGTTTCGGACCACGATTCAATTCTGTAATATGTAAGTCCATACGGAGATTATTTTTAACAACCACATAGACGTCCTCCCACTATCGAGATATCGAATTTCAGAACGTTTATTATACGGGACTACAACGTGGATGGACATAAGATTCTTTGCCTTTTTAACTGCTGACTTGGTTTGTTTTCGCCAACCAACGAATAATAGATCATGGACTTATCACTGACTGCATACTTGCGAATTGACTCTAGACATTCTCATATTTATAATTTTACAATTTACAATAGATTTACAGATATTGATTTATATACAATTTTATTACTTATATACAATTTTACTTTTAATACTTAATGCTCTCATGTTAGATGTGACTCCAGATGGCTATGTCATTTGCTTTCGAGAAACGGCTACTTTTATTTATTTTTTACTGTATTACTTTTTAACATGTTAATTTTTCACTTTGCGCGACTCTATGTATTTTTGTAATTTATAACGGCTGAAGAAGACCCTGCGGTTGAAACGTTCCGTTGTATATAGGTATGTTTATTAAATTAACTTTATATTGACATCTTTGTTTTTGCTCGATTGTTGGCCCTTGTTTCTTATTTAGTATTATAATAATTCTAAGTTTTTCTGGAAATAGAATAAAAAAGTACGTAAAGATTAATTAAAAATTTATTATATTTACGTTACACTACATACATACATGCGTATATGCACAATGTTATAAAGGTATTCGATAATGCCCCCACGGCAACGTATCGGTCAAATCCAGTACGATATAGATCCCCGACACGTAGCTCATCATAGAACATGCATAATTGTAGGTAAAAAATTATCAGAGGGATGTGCATCGACGCAAAAAATTCACAAAAAACCATATTTTACGTGACTTAAACTTTTGTATCGAAGACAAACAAATTTTTGTTTTTTGCATCGATGCATACCCGTCTGATAATTTTTCCAAGAAAGAGCCATACAGCAAATGTTATAGAATTGAGCGCCGATGACAGGCTGCTATAATTTATGACCTACAATTGTCCCGTCCTTTGACGAGCTACGTGTCGGGGATCTATATCGTACTGGATTTGACCGATACGTTGCCGTGGGGGCATTATCGAATACCTTTATAACATTGTGCATATACGCATGTATGTATGTAGTATAACGTAAAATTAATAAATTTTTAATTAATCTTTATGTACTTTTTTATTCTGTTTCCGGAAAAACTTAGAATTATTATCTATACTATAAATCTCTTTAAGCATATATAATTAGCAATATATTTTAAACCAACCTAATGAGCATATATGTATATGTACGTACACTGAAAAAAAAAATTGCTAGATTCAAGAAAATTTAATTTGAATTAAGAAAACCATTGTTTTGACTATTTGCAAGAAAATTATTTTCATAATTTGAAACATTTGTATTTTTAGAAAGAAAAAAAACATTTATTAATGTAGAAAAATTATTTCTTTAAAGTAAGTAAATGTTATTTATTAAACAAAAAGTATATACTTCAATTGAATAACTAATATTTTAAACTATAAAACGCATTACAAAATAAAAGAAATTTTGTTTTTCAAATAAATATGCAAATTTTTAAAATAAGTAAATCTTTTTTTTAATGAATCAAAAGGTTTGATTTCTGCAGTAGTAATAAGAAAATATATTTTTAAACCAAAAAAATGCTATTTTGAACAAAAAAAATCATTTTTTGTTTTAAGTAAATTGTTAGTTGAATTAAATAAGCAATACATTTTATAAACCTTCAATAACAAAATATATTTTTAAATAAAAAAACTCATTTTTCAAAAAAAGAAAATATATTTTCAAAATAAAAAAATTCATTTTTAAATGGAAACCATAATTACTAAATTTGAAAAACGATATCATTTTTTAAGTAAATTATTTTTTTCTGTATAATAAGAAAGTTAATTTATAAATCTACAGTAACAAAATATATTTTTAAATAAAGAAACTCATTTTTCAAAGTAACAAAATATATTTTCAAAATAAAAAAATACATTTTTAAATAAAAACCATGTTTATTAAATTTGAAAAACAATATCATCGACACAGAGTACTAGTACGGGGACAACACTGATTGCCATATTATACTCGCGACGTGTTGCTTTCGTGCCGCGGTCGTTACCTCCGGCGCCGCTCGAGCAAGAATTTCTCCAAGTCCAATTCGGTCTTTCGACACCGACTCGTGGCAGTGCTGTGTTCGTATAAGTTACACGACGGTGGCGATCGACTACGAGCGCGAGCGAACGGGAAACGATGCTCCCCGCATCGACTTCGTCGTACGTGCCCCTTTCGTGTACGTATTCCACAAACGTTTTACACATTCGTACAGACTAAGCGAAACGCGTTTGCACGTCCGTACGTATCGCTCGTGTCGCTCAGCTCGCCGAGCGCACCGCACCTCTTATAGTACCCAACCAGCCGGCCGAGCGATCGGCGACGCACGGTCTTACGCACGGTCGCTTATGGGCGCCGGAGGCGAAATATCGAGACCATCGGGGCTTGACCGCTGAGAGCGACGACGACGCGAATTCGATTATCGTACAGGATATCCGGCAGCCGGTCTCGGGGGTCGACGATACGCCACGTTGACGTAAAGCGAGACAATGACACCATAATTCGGGGTACTTGTAACCGAGAGGCACAAACGCGGTTGTTACCTCCGGCGTGGGCTCTAGCGAAAAGTCCTCTCGCGGCGTGTTGCTTCCGCGCCGCGGTCGTTACCTCCGGCGCCGCTCGAGCAAAAAGCTTTCTAAGTCCCCTCGCGACGTGTTGCTTTTGTGCCGCGGTCGTTACCTCCGGCGCCGCTCGAGCAAAAAGCTTTCTAAGTCCCCTCGCGACGTATTGCTTTTGTGCCGCGGTCGTTACCTCCGGCGCCGCTCGAGCGAAAATTTTCTAAGTCGACCCAATACATGCCCAGTACTGAGCCGACTCTCGGCCGTAGATTACTAAATCATAATATTTTTATTTCTTTTATTGAAGAAAATATATTTTTATATTTTTTATTATTACAGATTTTTATAATTATTTGTCTACATTAAAAATATATTTATTTTATATGCAAGTAATTAATTTACTTACTTGAAAAAATAATTTAATATATTCAGATAAGTCATTATTTTATTTGAAATAACTTATTCTTTCCATTAAGCTTTGATTTATTTATTTTAATATAATTGCATGTTTAGTAAACCAAAGTATCTATTTTTTCAAATAAAGAAATTCAGTTCGTAAATTTAATAAAATATTTATTTAATTTATGATATTAATATTTAAAAAGGCAATCTTTTTCATGTTAAAAATAAATTGCTGTTTTTGAGAAAATATTATTTAAATTAAAAATTTTATTTGAAGAAAATTAGTTACTAAAATCAAAATACTTTTATTTCTTTCATTGAAGAAAATATATTTTTATAATTTTTATTATTACAAATTTTTATAATTATTTGTCTGCATTAAAAATATATTTATTTCACGTGCAAGTAATTTATTTACTTATTTGAAAAAAATAATTAAATATATTCAGATGTCATTATTTTATTTGAAATAACTTATTCTTTCCATTAAGCTTTCATTTATTTATTTTAATATAATTGCATGTTTAGTAAAGCAAAGTATCTAATTTTTTTAAATTAAGAAATTTAGTTCGTAAATTTAATAAAATATTTATTTAACTTGTTTTATTAATATTAAAAAGGCAATGTTTTTCATGTTAAAAAATAAATTGCTGTTTTTAAGAAAATAATATTTAAATAAAAAATTTGTGTACTTAAAAACAAAAAAATAAAATGTAAAACAAATATTTCCAATATTTAAATAAATATTTGCAAGTATAAAATAAATTCTTTATAAAGTTACAAAATATTTCTTTAAATCAAGGAAATAATACTAAAATAAATATATTTACTTAATATAAACAAATTTTTTTCAGTGTATGTATGTGCGTATGTATTGTGACGTTGCAGTTTCGCTGCATCGTTGCAGCGCCCCGCAGCCGTCACAAGGCGCGGGTTTTTCACGCGACCTTTTTCACGCCCGAGGACGGTTCAACGAATCGATGCGAGATCTCCAGGGGCATATTGTAATCGCGTTGCATTTACTGATCCCTTTTATTTTATTTTGTATCATTTGCGTGGCGCCTCACCGAGCCGAAGACCGGAGTTTCCTGAGAGGATGCAGAGGATCGCGGAAAACGGAGTCGACGGAAAGGACAGAGGCGAGAAATCGGACGACGGAAAGCGGATCGAAGCGACAGCTCGCGGGCCGCCGAGAGCGACGGAGCGCGGGAAGACACACGCACGGCGCGTGACACAGCGGCGGGCGGATCCGTGGTGGCAGGGCCCCGGGACGCCGGGGCGAAATCAGCTCACCTGCCCTCCTCACACTACCGACCGGATTCCGGGATGGTTGGCCACCATTCCCGAACCGACAGGAAGGAACGCGGAGGCAGACACGTCCCGTCCGCTGCCGGGAAGAATTCCGGAAAAATTGCCGCGCGAGCGAAGGGCCGTTTAGCGCCCTGCGGAAAGCCGTAATTCACGGCCCTACGCAAGAATCCACCGCGAGCCTGCGAGCTCACCCCTATTGGTCCGCGCTATAGCGTCGCGGGGGCAGAGATGCCAATGGTGCTGTTTTGCCCGCTGCCTGCGCGCCTGGTGGGGGAAACGCACACACCTGACGGAGCCGTGTACGTGTGCGCTGGGCGCTCGGCGGCGGCTCGGCCAGCTTCGGGCGGGTAGAAGAGTGCAGACATACACTCGAAAGTCTCGTTCTTCCGCGAGTCGTAGCGTAGCCATAGCCGGTTCATCGAAAGTCGTATGCGTTAGCGCGTCGGCTGACTTGACTCGTCTATTATGTCTCGCGTATCCCTTCTGATGTTGATTTATGAATAAAATATATTTTATGACATTGCAGATGAATAAAATAACCCTTCCCACACTAGGCGCGATACACTGTGTCTCTTAATTATTTAAAAGTAATGAAAAAATCATTTATGTAATTAATAAATTTTACTAACAAAAAATGTTAGTAAATTTATTAATTACATAAATGATGTCTAATGAAATTATATTATCTTTATTCTGAAAATAACCTATATAAATTAAGTAAAGAAATAAAAAACAGAAAAAGCGTAAATAATAGAAATCCACTCTTGGCCAATATGTACGCTTTCTTCTAAAAAAATCTTGTTATTAATTTAGAAAGATGACTTCTGTTTGCAATTCTTACATTTTTTTAAATAAAAATATATTACTGTACATCATCAGCACACTGCGTAATTTATATTTTCTCTTTACCATATACGATTATATATTTTTAATCCATTTATTTTAATAAATATCTATACATATTATAACAAGACAAAAGGGCTTGCGAACTAGCAGGTTGTTAATGCTGACATATATTTAAAATCATAACAATGACTTGACAATAACAAACGTTTCGGCCATAACTGTGGCCTTCTTCAGTGTAGTCGTTAATTTAAAATAATATACCCCCTTATACAATAAAGAATCATTCGCTTATAAATTAGATCGCCTGCTACATTACAACGATTAAAACGCATTCGCTTACATACGCTCACATCCTACGCACATCGCCTCAGTCAGATCGCAGCTCGTAGACATATCGCGTCTGGTATTACTTCGAGCCTTCGTAAAGTCAGTTTGCCGCTCGCAGATATATCGCGTCTGGTAATCCTTCGAGCCCTCGCAGAATCATGATGAGAAGGAATCCGTCCCTACACCGTCTTCACAATACGGCAAGAATGGATGCCCTTCTTGCCGTATTGTGAAGACGGTGTAGGGACGGATTCCTTCTCATCATGATTCTGCGAGGGCTCGAAGGATTACCAGACGCGATATATCTGCGAGCGGCAAACTGACTTTACGAAGGCTCGAAGTAATACCAGACGCGATATGTCTACGAGCTGCGATCTGACTGAGGCGATGTGCGTAGGATGTGAGCGTATGTAAGCGAATGCGTTTTAATCGTTGTAATGTAGCAGGCGATCTAATTTATAAGCGAATGATTCTTTATTGTATAAGGGGGTATATTATTTTAAATTAACGACTACACTGAAGAAGGCCACAGTTATGGCCGAAACGTTTGTTATTGTCAAGTCATTGTTATGATTTTAAATATATGTCAGCATTAACAACCTGCTAGTTCGCAAGCCCTTTTGTCTTGTTATTATATTCCAAGCAAACATTATACATCATTGTTTCTATACATATTGTTGGAATACATTTGCTGACTTAATATGACTCATAAAAATGTAAAATTAAACGATAACTTTCAGTTTTTATTTTATATTTGCGGTTTATTATTAGTAATAAATCAATAAAGAAATGGAAAGTTTTAAAATATTTATTTTTCTTACAATTATTTGATATCTATTTATAAAATGTGTAATTTTATGCTCGTAATCTTGCACTTTTTATTATCAACTAGACATTACAGACGCGCGCGCTTCGCGCGCGCCATTTAGCTTTAACATTATGCTATTACTATTACACTATTAACCCTTGATACACACAACTGTCAAAATATACAATGACAGCTGCAAATGAAGTAAGCGCAGCAAGAGAACCAATCGGCATCGCGGAAAAGAGGCTTCAATTTTTCGATACAAACGAAATTCACTCAGTTAACACGCCTTTTTTAAAAGTGGAATTTTTCAATATGTTATCAGCAATCTAAAGCATTTTCTAAAGAGTTCCCGACACTGGCAATGTTGTATGATTGTTTAAAAAATTTAATTGCTTGGCTTTCGAGCGGTATTAATTTATAAAAAAATTATTCAACATTGCTAGTGTCGGGAACTCTTTAGAAAATGATTTAGTATGTTCAGAACTATTCGAAAAATATTTTAGATAAACCGGAACTGCGACATTTCGTACAGCATATCACCCTATTTTCTCTAAATACTCGGTTTTCGAGCGGTATTAATTTTTTAAACAATCATACAACATTGCCAGGGTCGGGAACTCTGTAGAAAATGCTTTAGTATGTTCGGAACTATTCGAAAAATATTTTAAATAAACCGGAACTGCGACATTTCGTACAGCATATCACCCTATTCTCTCTAAATACTCGGCTTTCGGCCGGTATTAATTTATAAAAAAATTATTCAACATTGCTAGTGTCGGGAACTCTGATGTAGAAAATGCTTCAATATGCTCAGAACTATTCGAAAAATATTTTAAATAAACCGGAACTCCGAGATTTCGGAAAACTAGCAGATAATTTTTTCAATGGACTTTTTTTGTCAAAATCAACAGAACTATTACTAAAAAGTATCAGGAACTATAGAACTCGACTGCATGCGACAAGAACTCCCTTTTATTTTTGATCTGCTGGAAAATGATATGCCAACTTCACAGACACACGGTAACGCAAAGCATGTTGAGAGTGAACAAATAATAATTCGATTGAAGAGGTCAATTTAAAACATCATATAATTAATATAGTGAAATAGAGGTGTTATAATAAATATGAATTAGGCTAGTATTAATATATAGTCAGTTCTCATTTTTAAGATAATCCAAAGTACAGCTTTCAGAAATTATTATGAAAAGACACCATGTTATTACACCAAAATATGCATTTATAGATTATAAAGATTGCTGATAACATATTGAAAAATTTGATAATAAAAAGTGCAAGATTACAAGCATAAAATTACACATTTTATAAATAGATATCAAATAATTGTAAGAAAAATAAATATTTTAAAACTTTCCATTTCTTTATTGATTTATTACTAATAATAAACCGCAAATATAAAATAAAAACTGAAAGTTATCGTTTAATTTTACATTTTTATGAGTCATATTAAGTCAGCAAATGTATTCCAACAATATATATAGATATTTATTAAAATAAATGGATTAAAAATATATAATCGTATATGGTAAAGAAAAATATAAATTACGCAGTGTGCTGATGATGTACAGTAATATACCCAGGTAGCAAGGTGACGTTAATATGACGTCAATAATTCGTCATTTTTTGGGTACGACGTCATTTTACCAACTTAAGACGTATAAATGTCGTGACTTTTTTGACGAAATAATAACTAATCGTAGAATGACCTTATTATAACGTACCATTGACGTCATTTGTATAACCATAAAAACACTTCGACAATTTAACCAAACTATAACGTCCAAGTAACGTTAGATTAGTGCCCATTTAATGACGTTAGTTATTTATCCATTGTACGACGTATCTGAGACGTCAGAATTTCGACCAATAAAAGACGTTAGTTAAATCACTTTAATACGACGTTCCTGGTTCGTCAGATTGTAGACCAATAAATGATGTTAGTTAACTGACGTTAATACGACGTACCTGAGACGTCAGACTTAGACTAATAAAAGATGTTAGTTAACTGACGTTAATACGACGTACCTGAGACGTCAGACTTTAGACTAATAAAAGATGTTAATTAACTGACGTTAACACGACGTACCTGAGACGTCAGACTTTAGACTAATAAAAAATGTTAGTTAACTGACTTTAACACGACGTACCTGAGACGTCAGACTTTAGACTAATAAAAGACGTTAGTTGACTGACTTTAACACGACGTATCTGGTTCGTCAGTTTGTAGACCAGTATCCAACCCAAGGAGCAAAGTCTATGACGTTGGCGACTAATAATGGACGTTTATAAGACAATGATAACTATTTCATGCAGTGTTATAGCTATCAAGAAGATATCATTACAAGATTTTTGAACACTTTAAAGATGTACTTGTTATAGACAAGTACAGTACTAAGGAAGCATCAGGGTCAGAAGATCGTCACTGTTCACTGGATCATCGAAGTCAAGCAACACGGGCGCGGTACTGTACTAGGATGGGTGACCGCCTTGAGAAAGCGGGGCTATATGCACATAATACGTAAAGAAACAGTTAAAAAAGCGTTTTTTTTTCATAGATAAAGAAGAAAAACGTTTTTTTATAAACGTTTATCAAGTGGACATTTTAACATTTTAATTTCATAAAAATAATGTAGATTAAAAAGTTGTCGTCTATTTGACATTTTATGGTCAGTCTTGTGATGCCATTCCAAGATGACGTCCAAATGTTCAAAATCTGACGTACTTTTATTTCGTCCCGTCGACGTCATTAATTACGTATTAGTGACGTCAATATATGACGTCACGGAGATGAGACAAAAGTACGTCATTTTTACGGCACTTTGACGTCATTTCATAACGTCGCAATCGTCAGAACATGACCAAAAAATGACGTTAAATAGACGTCACCTTGCTACCTGGGTATTTTTATTTAAAAAAATGTAAGAATTGCAAACAGAAGTCATCTTTCTAAATTAATAACAAGATTTTTTTAGAAAAAAGCGTACATATTGGCCAAGAGTGGATTTCTATTATTTACGCTTTTTCTGTTTTTTATTTCTTTACTTAATTTATATAGGTTATTTTCAGAATAAAGATAATATAATTTCATTAGACATCATTTATGTAATTAATAAATTTTACTAACATTTTTTGTTAGTAAAATTTATTAATTACATAAATGATTTTTTCATTACTTTTAAATAATTAAGAGACACAGTGTATCGCGCCTAGTGTGGGAAGGGATATTTTATTCATCTGCAATGTCATAAAATATATTTTATTCATAAATCAACATCAGAAGGGATACGCGAGACATAATAGACGAGCCAAGTCAGCCGACGCGCTAACGCATACGACTTTCGATGAACCGGCTATGGCTACGTTACGACTCGCGGAAGAACGAGACATCCGAGTGTATGTCTGCACTCTTCTACCCGCCCGAAGCTGGCCGAGCCGCCGCGGCGCGCCGCCGCGCCGAGCGCCCAGCGCACACGTATACACGGCTCCGTCAGGTGTGTGCGTGTCCCCCACCAGGCGCGCAGGCAGCGGGCAAAACAGCACCATTGGCATCTCTGGGCGGGGCCGCGTACGCCCGGGG
>NW_027250291.1:0-27500 GCF_030848795.1 Temnothorax nylanderi | reverse complement strand
CACGTGAGGCATTCGCCATTGTATCTTGAGTATTTTGACAGTAAGCTCCAACGCGAGACTTCCCACCAGGGAATTGTTGTTGTTGCGCGATCGTATCATGACCAATTTGTGACGAGCGTTGACCACCACGCGTTTGTAATCCTCGCAAAATCTCAGTAACGTGTTGAGCGGTACGCAGAAATTGAAGTGTCCATTCGGGTTATTCTGTGGATCCCAGCCAGCGTTTCTCAGGATCACGCTTCTGTCGGACGATACCGTAACGTAGTTCTTGAGCGTGCTGGTTATTCCTACGTTTCTGCAGCGATCAATCTCCACGCCGTCGAGCTCGTATCGAATCTCATCGAACATGAACGCGACGCAATTAGGGCCCAGTACCACGTTATCGACTTGGCCGGCGACTCTGGTCACCGTCAATGTTCCTTCGACGTAGAGAAAACTTTCGCACGGCAACGTATACAGATCCTGCTGTTGTACGGGTATTCGTATCTCGTCGCTATAGTCAAACGTTGTGTTGGCGTACGGGTTGTACGTGTGAGTCTCGATCTTGACGATACGATCGTCGAAGACCGGCTCGCCTCCGATATTGAGAATTTCAGTCATCGTTCAGACGTTTCGCACCGCGAATCCCAGAGATTGTAAAAACTTAACGTTCGACGCGTTGAGCTTCTTTCTCGTCTCTTGTTTAACACCACCGAATGTCGATCACCACTTGACGATATCGTCGATCGGCGCAGCCGTAGAGATATTACTGTTATCTGTCGCGTGCTCCGAGTCGTTCAACACTAGCATCTCATGTGTCGCGCGTACACTTCACGCTCACGCACACGGCTGCCGCGTTATCGCTCTCGCCGCCGTACGTGCAATCTGACGGTGATCTCTTCTCCGCGAAATCGAGCAATCGTCCGTCTTGATCAGCGACGCGTATCGTTAGATCAGTAACGCTCCGCGCGATGATCGGCAGGTAAATGATCTGCGCCGACGTTTCCGTCATTCACAAATATAAATAATTTAAATACCACATTGAACTCACATAAAAATTTAAATAATAAAATTGTTTCCGATATCTTATATCCCGGTGGTACGCTCGGTGAAAATTTGTGTATCGTATGAACGCGTTTGCCGTTGCTGTACGCACCCGCGGTCACGTTACACTCCACGCGGATAATGTTTACGTTGATAATATTAATCGGCGCGTCCGATTCGTACCACTGTCCCGGCTGCAATACACGCGTCGACGAGAATCCCAGCAGCGATCCGACGTTGTTCAGCCGTTGCCGTTGCTTGTTTGTTAAAGTTCACTCTGAAAGCGCACTTAATCTCGCTCTTCATCGTATTGTAATTTGCGCGGAGCACTATCGGGTACTCCGCGACCTCGTCTTCGTAGCCGTTCGCGCGAACGGTCTCCTCTCGCGCGATATCCGCGGCGACCGACGTACGATCGTCGTTGGAACGAACCACGCGTCGCGGACGTTTCCGTGAAATTTCACGTTTCAAAACTCGTGTATCGCTCGTATCTCGTACAATCCCTCGGGAATCGTAATTTCCGTGTCATCCTCGTCGAAATAAAATTTATTGTTCGAAGAATTCACGTTCGGAATCGTGTGATAAGTCTCAAAACACGTTAGACCGAGCTCGTAGTCACCGTCGCTCAGATCCACGGCTGGAAAATAGTGCTCCGCGAGGATGCTGCTCTTCCCGGTCAGCGTGAACGTTATAGACATGTCGGCGGAAGCTGTTCGACGAACACTGAGTCTCCACACGGCGCGTCGTCAGGTTTTAAATCAGCGCCGATCGTCGTCGATCGTCCGGAGAAATTGCAAGCACAATTGTCCACAGATGCTCTGATCGTATTGCTGATAAGACGTGCGATTGTACTCAATCTTCGTCACGCTCGGTCCGAAATATCGCACCAGTTCTTTCGGTGGTCGAAGATTGCCGAAACTGTCGAAATACACGACTCGATCTCCCCTCTTAGCGTACGCTACCCAATGGGTGCCGGGGCCCGCTGCATCGTCCAAATTCACGATACTGCTCTCGTTTCGACGTACGCCATCGACGATCGGTAACAAATCACGCATGAAAACACCTCTGAAGAACGGTACGCGCATTCGCCTTGCCAGTCGACTCAATTGTACGTTAGTCGTAATACCCGCGGGCATATTTAACGTCTTTTTGACGTTTTTTTTTTTCTTTCTAATCTTCAACGCTACTCCTCGCCCGCGTTTGTGCGGGCCGAGATACAGTCCTTGTCCATATTTGTACGGAGCGAGATAAAGTCCGCGACCTTTCATGGCGCGATTGTGACGTTGCGTCTCTTCCAGCTGACGCCGCGCGGCTTTGCTAGCGTTCACCGCCGTTGTAATTCCGGCCGCTCCGCCGGCCAGAGAACCGAGAACTCCCAACAACGGTAGAATCGGCAATACGCCACCTCGTTTCGCTGTCGGAAGTATTCGTTTCTACGTCGACCTTTTCCTCGTTCGTGTTTTCCGTGTTTTCAAACCCATTCCGAGCTTCGTCTTAGCCTTCATGGCCGCCCAGACGGCTGTAGCGGCAGCCCTCTCTCCGAGAGCCGAATCTCTCGCGATGACGCGTCCTAGCGCTCTGTCGGCGAGTATCTTGTCCGCCACGTGTCTCTCGGTGAGGCCTTTGCTACGCGAATAGGCTATGTCGTGCTCGCGACACGCCGCGTCCAATGGATTTACACCCGGATCACCTCTAGCCAATCGTTCTTGTAGACGAGTACCCGGACCGCAAAACTGATAGCCGGGAATGTGCAATTCGATCGGAAGTGCACCTATCGCGCGATTAAACAGGCCTCTACCTGTTTTTATTTTTGTTGACATTCGCTGCAATCCTTAATCAACGGGGCGGGACCGTCGATGTGCGTTCGCTGCCACGGTTGATTGTAATGTCCGTCACAGCGACGATAGGTCTGAACCTCCAAATCCACCTTTATATGCTCCGGAAGCTTGTCCCACACGTAGTGGCGTGATCGCCGCACATTTGCAACAGAACGGCTTTCGGCACGAATTGCAGCTGTTCGACGCTAAAATCGCGAATGTCCGAAGGTCTCGACAGCAGGACGAACATTTTTGCGACTGAGCGATTCGCGGTGCCGCGCACCTATAAATAGACGTTCGAACGAGAAAGTTCGATTCAGTCGTAGAAAGTGCAAAAAAAAAAGAAATGAGATTCGTGCGACAACCGTTGGCGATTCGCGTGACGAATTGCGACGACAGATCACGGTCGATGGAGGGCAACGCGGAGAGGCGCAGACACGGTACGATGGTGCCGACAACTATACGCGCGATCATTTGCGGTCCCTCGAATTGCGGTAAAACCAAAGTTCTGATAAGTTTGCTGGAAAGTCCGCACGGTGTACGTTTCGAAAACGTGTACGTGTACTCGAAACCCAGACAGCACAGGATATCCTATGGATGTCCGTTTTATGTCCATTTCTTGTCAGGATATCCATGGACCTTATAAAGCTATCCATAGGATATACCTTTGTGGACACTTTAGGGATATCCCAAAATGGACAAGTTTGTATGTCCATATGCTATCCTTCTATGCCAACGCCATCTGCATGTAATTCCGATCGCGATCTCTTTCTGCTTACCTTCTATTCTGCTCTTATGAAAAAGTAGTACTGGTTTTAATATTGGGAAAAGTATTGGTGAAAGTACTGGAGACATAAGTACTCAAAGTACTACTAAATTTGACCATACTGACTTCGTCAGTACTCCTTCCCAGTACTCATCCAATACTCATTCAGTACTCCCTTCAGTACTTCCTCTAGTGTACTCCCTCCAGTACTCCCTCCAGTACTTTCTCCAGTGTGTACTCCCTCCAGTACTCCCTCCAGTACTTTCTCCAGTACTCCCCCCAGTACTCCCCCCAGTACTCCCTCCAGTACTCCCACCAGTACTCCCTCCAGTACTCTTTTAGTACTTATCGAATACGTGGGATACTAACGTGTGGTACAGGTGCAGTACTTGCGCAGTACTATCCAAGTAGAACAAAAAGTCAAGATGATATCAAAATAACGTCATATTGATAGTTTAGTGTGTTAATTTAGTATTTTATTAATTTAGTATTTCCAAGATACGTTACGAAAAAGTAGTACTAGCAATCAGTACTCAGTACTGAGTGATCAGTACTCGTAGTATTGACAGTATATTAGTATGTTAATACTCAAGAATATTGCAGAATGGTCAGTACTGTGCCTATTAGTTCTTACAGTACTGGCAGTACTATCATGATAGTACTCCGAATATTAATCTGATAAAGTACTGACCACTTCAATACTTTGAAGTACTAATGAGTATTATTGCTTGTAGTACTGCCAGTACTGTAAGCACTGACAGATACAGTACTGATCATTCTGCAGTATTCATGAGTATTAACATACTAATACTCTCAATACTACGAGTACTGATCACTCAGTACTGAGTACTGATTGCTAGTACTACTTTTTCATAAGGGTGTGGCCGGGGTCTGTGATCTCACGTTCTCAGTGTTCTCACGCCAAATACGTTTATATCAAAGGTAATCCTTTTTCATTTTTACATATAAAAATTGTATTATGTGCCGTTGGCTTTATATCGTAAATGATATAAGAGAGAGTATGGTCGAAAGAACATAATTTTCGTATAAAAAGTGATATATTTTTTACAATTTTTAATTAATCGAAAAAAGCGCTCGTACTTGATTGTTAAAACTAATATAATTAACGAAAATATTGTCGAAAGAACATAATTTTCGTATAAAAAGTGATATATTTTTTACAATTTTCAATTAATCGAAAAAAGCGCTCGTACTTGATTGTTAAAACTAATATAATTAACGAAAATATTTCACTTTTTGTTCCAGGATCAAATTTACGACAGTTCTACTGCGTGCTGCGGAGAGGGTTGGCTGAAAGCTATAGCGACTCGTGCGCCGCCATTTTGTATTTTTTAACAAATAAAAAATTTTTTACATACTTTAATATATGTTTAATAAAGCCTAAAAGTTCTTTTGACCGTATATTTTATTCCTTTCTCAAAAAAAAATACCAAAAAAGGCAGTCGAAAATGGGCAGTTACAGTGGTGTCCTCCCTTAAACGTAGTACATTTCACAGTTTAGTCAGAAATATTTTGTACTACTACATCTGCATTGCTCTCTTGTTGAATAACATCAAATATATAAAAACGCATTTTCAAATACTATATCTTTTGTATGTCAGCATTGCCTTTTGTTAATTAAATGAACAGTAACAAGATCTAATATGTATATGCTGTAGCATTGATTTCTATTACTACATGGATTTATATTTGTAAATTTTTATGTGTATTGTCGGCGCTTTATATAATTACTATAGTTATGTTTCAAATATATAATTATGTCTATATTGTGTTTTTTTTCTATTTAGGAAGTGCTCTACTATGTAAAGTAGCAGAAAACGGTAAAGAAGTCGAGGAAGCCGTTAAAATTTCAATTGTTAATTATATACTTTATATAATTTTTAAAATAAATATATTATTTTAAAATATTTATATATTTTATTGTTTTTATCCTTTTAATGTAAATCAGAATTCTGGATGTCCATAGGACGTCCATCGGATATCCTGTGGACATGTTTTAGGGATAAGCATGTCCACCAATTTCATAAACAGATATACCATGGACGTCCATAGGATATCCGAAGGACGTAAAACAGATAGCCAATGGATATCCTTAATATCCTTAAAGGACGTCTTATGGATATCCATCGGATATCCGTGTGCTGTCTGGGAATCGCTGCAACAACCGAAATACCGATATCTGGAGAATTTATTGACATCGATCGACGAAATCGGCTACTACACCTTCTCCAATAACAGTGACGTCATTCCACCAAGCGACGCGTGTCCAAACTCGATCTTTTGTCTTCGACGACGTGGCGTGCGATAAGCAAGACACTGTGAGAGAATATTTCTCGATGGGCAGGCACTCGAACGTCGACTGCTTTTATCTCTGTCAGACGTACGCGAGAATACTGATCCTGTTCAAACAGGATGGCACTAATTTGAAACACGTGTACAACGATCACGTGAATACCGACATGTCGTACGATGAATTTTGCTCGTTGTGCCACGATTGTTGGCAATGCAAGTACGGATTTGTAGTGATAGACAAGGACAGCGCGCTTTCGAACGGCCGATACAGAAAAGGATTTAACGTGTTCGCGATACCGCAAAAGCGGTCAGTCGTCGCCGATACGTCGTCGAAGGTGAAACGTTAGCGTTACAGAGAGAGAGATCGATACTCTGCTTTGTTTTCTTCCCCCACGATGGCTGCGATCAACGGGAGCGAGACGATTTGCGAACGCGAGAAGATCGTGAAAGATATTGCGAAAACGAGTGATTAGATTCGCAAGAAACTTCGCGCTTTGAAGACCGGTAAGATCGAGAAGGACATTGAGTTGGACACGCACTTTAAACCTCTCATCGGGCCGCTGAAAAAGATCGTCGACAACTCGAGCTTGATCGCGGTGAAGAAAGAGGAGCCGACGCTGTCCGTTCAACAGCGCGGGGAGGAGGAGGAGGATGCTACACCGAAGATAAAGAGGGAACGATTAGACTCCTGGTCGGATCTCTCATCGTCGACACCGCGTAAATCTAATCAATCGAAACGATCGAAAGTACTACCGATAACTTCTACACCGATAACCTCTACACCGACGCGAACCGTGCAACGTACAAGTCCCGAATTTCTCGAAAACGAGGATGTTTTCGAAACCACGGATGACTCGATCGAGACGACCGTCCAAAAGCAGTTGCAAACGTCGGAAGGTCGAGAATTGTTTGTAGAAACGTTGGAATGTCACTTGGGTCCACTGAGCCAATTGTACATCGCAGAGGTTTTAGGCGCCGATGCAACGATAGACACCGTGTACGGCGTTTATCTCGGCAAGAATGAATTGATGCTCGGTAATAAACATTTTGACGTGGACACCGCGGATAATATAATTATCAGTGGCATACGATACGCCGGTACACCCGGTATTTACGAATTAATCTTCAAAAAAATACCCGATGACAAGATCTACACGGAGGCCAATAGGCAAAAGTACAAGGACATGCTGTTGGCGACGAGTGCTCATAAATACAAGCACGATCCTCGCGAGCGAGTAATGGGCAACAGGGGATACAAGTATCTATGGGTAATCTCACCATTGATATCGACCGAATCCAAGAAGAAAAAATCCGAAAAGGGCGTATTCGCGCCTCGCGCGATGACGCTAACCGACAATAAGATCGACTACGTGCACTGGGACGACCCCAACGAGCTGGTGGATCGTCTGCGATTGCTCGACGCTTCGCGTCAAGCAACAATGCCCACGACAACGAGATCATATCGATCATCGAGGAACTTCGCGAGGCTGGGCTTATTATAAATTAAACGGCGCGACAGCGATTTGTTCAATCGGCGTTGAAATGCCGATCAATAAATTTGGATTGTTCGAGCAGAGCGAAGACGCGACGAATGCCATTTCGTACCATCGGTGGAGCGGATTAGTGAGAAATTTCGTGCGCGACAACGCTCTGTGTCGCACCGCCACGGACTTTGACGCAAGGTCGCGCAAGATTCGTCGCGTAGCGCAACCTGAGACTGACGGTGACACGGTTAACAAACTATACGTGGATCGGTGCGTTAAAAGTTTGCGAGATCAACGGAAAGAGTCAGACGAGAAGCTTACCGCGTTTGAGAAAAACGTGCGAGCGTTACAATTAGAAACGACTCGCGAACGGTTAAGAAACGACTCGTGAACGACTCGCGAACGACGATGAGTGACAAGAAACGGTTTAGCAGAAACGACTATCAAACGGCGACGAGTGAAGAGAGGCAACGGTTAATTAACGACGGCGACGAACAGCAACGAACGATTCGAGAACGGTTGTCGGACGGCTGTCGAACGGTTCAAGAACGGTTGTCGGACGGTTGTCGAACGGTTTAAAAACAGCTCAGAAACGATTACGAGCGGTTTAGAAATAGCTGCGAACTACGCGGTGACAGGAAAGGCTACAAACGGCTAAAGAACGTCGACGACGACGACGACGACGACGATGAGTGACAAGAAACGGTTAAGTGACGACGATGACGAACGACAACGAACGGTTCGAGAACGGTTGTCGGACGGCCGTCGAACGGTTCAAGAACGGCTCGAAATCGTTTCTGAACGGTTCAGAAACAGCGACGAACGAAGCAGAAACAGAAACAGAAACGGCTACGTACAGCTAAAGAACGACGACGAACAGCCAACGAATCGCTAACGAAACATGAGACCGTTAAAATCCGATATAGATAAAAATATCGAGAACCGACGGTTGGCGGACGAATTGCACGCACCGGCGAGAAGAAATTTTCCTCGCAGACACGTCATAGTGCGAGGGTACGACGACCTGTGGCAGGCTGATATCGTCGAGATGCGCCCGTACTCGCGTTTCAACGGAGGCTACCACTACATACTCACCGTCATCGATGTGTTGAGCAAGTACGCGTGGGCCGTGCCGCTCAAGGGTAAAGGCGGCAGCGAGACAGCCGACGCTATCGCTGAGATAATTCGAGATAGCGGAAGGTGCCCTAGTAACCTACATACTGACATGGGGAAGGAATTTTACAACACCGACGTGCAACGTCTCGTGAGAAAACACGACATCAATCATTATTCCACGTATTCGGTGATGAAGGCATCGGTCGTCGAGCGATTCAATCGCACGTTAAAAAACAACATGTGGAAGATGTTTACGCTCAATGGAAATTACAAGTGGGTCGACGCCTTCCCGCGACTCGTGTCGGATTACAACGCGCGCAAGCATCGAACGATCGGCATGCGACCCGTCGACGTTACCCCCGCGATCGCCGAAAGCTACGGTGTACAGCGCGATAAAGATCGCGGGCCCGGCAAAGTCCAAAACGGGCGACTCGGTACGCGTCAGCAAATACAAGACGATTTTCGAGAAGGGGTACACGCCGAATTGGATCACCGAGGTGTTTAAGATCGTTAGAGTGCAGCATACCAATCCCGTAACCTATCTAGTCGAGGACTATCGTGGAAAATCCGTCGCTGGAGCGTTCTACGAGCACGAGTTGCATTGCGCGACTTATCCTGACGTGTATCTCGTGGAGAAAGTACTGCGCAGGAGGGGCGACGAGGTTTACGTGAAATGGCTGGGATTCGATGGATCGCACAACTCTTGGATACATAAGGACAATGTCATTTGATTCGTGCAAACTGTATTTTATTCTTAATATAAAAATGATACATGTAAAGTGTTTGAAATAATAATAAGAGAAATAGGATCGTAACAATATACAATCAATTAAAATCAAAAGCCATGCGATCCAAGCCTAGGTCTTTGACGGCCTTTATGTTAGTTTCTGTATATATATATATCTATATATATACATATAATTTTTCCAACAAACTGCGCGCCGATTATTTGTCGGACTTTAAAACACAGTTATTGTTAGAATTAAAACCCTTCCCTCCCCGGAATTAAATCGACTCAATTTAATTATCTAAAAACTGTAAAGAATTTTATTGCAAAAAAATATTACCTCAGTCAGGGTTCGAACCTGGAACCTCCCTCATTCCGTGTAGGGCGTCGTACCAATTCGACCACCGAGGCATGTGGTAATATTTATCGCAATAACCGGTGATAATAGTTTGAAACGTCTTTCTCAGGCGACGTGAATAAATAATAATAAGAGAAATAGGATCGTAACAATATACAATCAATTAAAATCAAAAGCCATGCGATCCAAGCCTAGGTCTTTGACGGCCTTTATGTTAGTTTCTGTATATATATATATATCTATATATATACATATAATTTTTCCAACAAACTGCGCGCCGATATATATATATATATATATATATATATATATATACAGAAACTAACATAAAGGCCGTCAAAGACCTAGGCTTGGATCGCATGGCTTTTGATTTTAATTGATTGTTTGAAATATGTAATACACATAAAGTATATAATAAAAAATATAAAATACGCATATGTAGAATACCTTATTAATATTCCTTCATCTATTGTAATACATACATACATTTATATGTTATACTACTACATTATATTACGTTACATACATACATACATACATACATACATACATACATATGTCATGTTATACTACTACATACATTACATACATATGTACATACATTGCATACATTATATTACATATATTGCATACATTACATACGTGCATATACTACATATGTTGCATACATTATATTACATATATTGCATACATTACATATGTGCATATACTACATATGTTGCATACATTGCATACATTATATTATATACATTACATACATACATACATTACGTTATATTCGGTAATGTCCCCACGGCAACGTATCGGTCAAATCCGGCACGATATATAGCTTATCGTCGTACGGACTCAGAGCGATTTTCGTCTCGCTGATAGTGTACACTTCGTGCATTTTCGATCTTATGTACGACTGCGGTCGAGTCATTTCGATCTCATCGTTCAGACACCGCGTGTAGTCGTCGAACGTAATGGTGCGCGCGATGACGTTGCTTTTGACACCTTTAGCTTTTTTACAGTCTTTTTTGCCATCGACTCGCAAGGCGTACATTTTCGCCCTAAGTCCAACGAATTCGGTCATGATCGCGCCGTTGTTTTCGTCCTTCATCAGGCCCGGCACTTTTTTATTCACGAGAGGCATACCATAAGCGTTATCTACCGCGTAATCACTCGTGTCGAACCTGACTATATCACGTTTCATGTTCTCATACGCGTCGTCGCACTCGATATGATAAATTAAACTGTCCGTGTCGGTATACATAATTCTACACGAGTCGCGGTACAGGGGAGACATGTACTCGTGGTAAAATTCGTATAGGCACACCTTCGACAGGTCGAGGATGCACATGCCGACGTAGATCGGTTTGTCAAATTTCACCTCGAGTTTGCGCAGTTCGACAGCTACCAGATTTTCCGAAAACACGCTCCTGCTGTGGAAATTCGGTCGCGCGGTCATTGCCTCCGCGCCGTATCGTCCGTCCCACTTCGTCAGTAACTTTACATCGACGTGATTGCGTACATTCTCCATCGTTTTCCCGAAAACTGCATTATTCATTAATTTATATAAATTTTTTTTGAACTCATTTTTGGCCTGTGTTCTAAATTTTGTATTGAGTTCTATGTAAGCGCGGAGCCACGCAGATTGAGCGAATTGTAATACGCGATGTATTTTTTTGACGCGAAGACCGTGGCGCGTGCACTGCTGTAGATTGCGATAATGAATGACGTAACGCTCCTTATCGTGCACCGTGGCGAGAAGTTTGTCTTGCCGTTTGCCGGGCGGTTTAGTGTTTATCCAGTGTGCGCGTCGTGTTTATCCGCAGGATACTCTAGATCGACCTCGAGAATATAGCCCGTAGGCGAATTCAAAGCGATCGCGTTAAAGTCGAATTTTGACACGTCTTCGACCCATCGAAACTCCGCGTAGGGCAGTGGCCGACACATCGCCCAGCCGTACAAGTTGTTGACATCGAAGTACATTAGGTACGACGACGGTTTCGATGGATCGTACGACTGCATATACTTGTTGTTGGCCTGCGCGTATCTGCCGGAACATTGACTCAGGCCGCCGCGAATACCACGTTCGATAAACATGACCATGTCAATGTCGGTCAGCAGTTCGAAATTGACACAGGTATGTTTCAACATGGCGTCCCACGTAAAGCCTGGTAAAGTGTAGTAGTACGCGGGATCAAGTCCGTAACTCGCGACGCAGCTGTCGCGGAAATTTTCAAACACGTCGGCCAACAACAAGACATCGGTTTTCAGGTACAGATCGCTGTATTCGCCCAGGGTTCGAACGGAGAATCGCTGCCATACGTTCGCGGCGTGTGCGTAATCGCTCTCGGATACGGTGTCACCGGTCAAGGAACTGTAAAATGAATCGCGCGGCGGTAAACACGTATCCTCCAGCTTTTCGACGCTGTCCACGTATTCGTATGGAAAGACACCTTTTCGCGTCAATAATTCGAAATCGTCGTCGGATAACGCGGAAAATTTGGAACGTATAATTTTTAATTTATCCTTGTCGAGGAAGGATGCCAATTTTGCGAGATTCGCGCTCAGAAATTTATACGAGTCGATGAATCTTAATTTTATATCGCTTCGCGAATCTGATCTTTCGGCTGTCTTTCACGTGCTTCGTGAATGAGATGTACTTTTCCTTTGTTATAGGCAGTACATCGATTGAGCCTTCAAACGCGGCAGCTATCCTTGATAATAAAGTGCGCGTCATAGCCCGATAGATTGTGAAAAATGACTGGAATAAAGTGAGAATCCTTATAATTCAGATTGCACGTCGAATGTGCTGGACCTCTATAACGCCCGGTCAGGTAGCAATGATCGCGTACACGATTATCATCCGGCGCGAACGGTTTTTCGCAAATGTGACATTGCGCCGCGCTGTGAAATGTCTCACACTCGTCTCGCGTTAGTTCTACCATGCACACATTGTCTGACAAGATGTTCTTTACGCGATGCGTCAATCCTTTGAGTTCCTCGGCGAACCACGCGACGCAGTCATTATCGCGACGAAATCGATACGCCGATAACGAGTCGTCGTACGAGCACTGTACGTAGTATCCTATACTACATACCCGACGATGTTGATAGGCGTATGACGTGTGTTCCGTCTCCGGTTGTGTCTTCTTCAGCACGCACTCCAGATCGGCATACACCACGAAGGGAAGTCGCTCTTTCCTGCTGTGGTTCTTGAAGCTTAGCCACTTGTTGTCCTCGCTCGGTAGTCTGATAGCGCAGTCGTTTACCTCTCGGCAGTCTGCCGTGTGAGACTGCAACTTGTCGCTCGAACTGAAGTAGTGAAGACATCTGAAAAAAAAGAAACACAATTATTGTATATTTTTTTATACACAAAATATAAAATATTCTATATATTATTATTAAAAGAAGTATAGACACTTACCGATCACAAATGTACTTTGTGTGTCCATGTTTATTAATTTGCGAGCTCACGAGGCGGGATAGATGCTTAATCCACGCAAAATGCCCTACATTGTTGTCCCGTGGGTCCTGCACATACAACAGATTCACGTGTTTGTCACTCGTGCGGTCGGTAAGCCGTATTGGAAGAACGTTCGATGTCTTCTGTCCCTCGATGATATACACGTTGATCGACACGTCGTTGAGTCGTTCGAAATGTTTAATTTGACTCAACGTCATTGGGAACTCAATGTCTCGTAAATTCAGTACCGTTGAATAATGCGGGTATGAAGATTCCCGTTCTGAATGTCTTTCAGCTGGATGTAAGGCGGCGACCACTGACCACGCAAAACACGCATTGTCCATTGACAGCACATTGATTACCGCGTTCTTCGTTTTAATGTCTTGAGGCAATTTCAGGTGACACCCCGCGCGCAAAGGATTGTACCTGTTGACGTTCACCGTCAAATTGAGGATTCGCGTCAACGCCCACCCACTGTCGCGTTCCTGGAACTCCTCGAGGGACGCTAATGGGACGCTAGTGGGCTCGATAACTTGCCGCTCGTACCACTCGCGCAAGTGCGATGTACAACAGAGTTCTTTGTTATTTGTAGTTATACTCTTATTGGCACGTTTATCACCCGCCACAAATTCCCCGTTGAACGCGGTGTTCACTTTGACACAGTTATGCGTTTTTATAATGTCTCGCACTCGCTTGCACACTACGCTGCAGGCGTCTTCCAAAAACTGTCGCGGATCTATATGGTCTGTATTAATGACCGCGCCGGTCATTATCCGCGATTCGAACGCGACATCGATTTCTCGCCATACGAGTTCTGCCGCGCGCGTGTCGCCACTGTTACCGGCGTTCGCATAATCGCCACCGCTATGGATAAATTGTCTTTTCAATCGCATCTTTGCACCCTCGAGTCGCGCGATTCTGGCAACCAACTTTTGCCTCCGCCCGATCGAGAGCCACGGACGTTTGGCACTGCTGCATGCCTCGAGCTGCTCGACGAATTCCGCGCATTGCAGCGCCCATGTGAAAAATTCACCCAAGGTAGCGACTTGGTCGGACAGCTCCAATAGATCGCGTTCGGTTTGCTCGAATTGATCCATGTTTTATCTGTTTAGCACTATTGTAGAGTGGTAAATCACGCCACAATCTTCGAAGGAGCACTTGCACACGCGTCGATAACACGCTGGACAATGTCGATAGGAATATTGAACGCGATAGTGTTCCAACATAAATTTATATAAACTGAAGAAAGGGACATCAAAGTGCCAATTATCACAATCATTAAGTTTACGTTCAAGATTTCTTTGAATCACTGTACTATTAGGACCGTATACCTTATTATCGACGGAACGGTAATAGTATTGCAGACACAGGTTGTTCATCACCACCACTTCGACGCACTTCCCAATGCCTGTGCGAATTTGAACGAGCATAGCGTCAAAGCGACGTCTTATCTCACGAAGAACCGTAGTCGCCCAATAGCGATACTCCTCATACTCCGACTCAAAGTCATGTTTAATCAGTTTAATGTAAAAAGAATCATCACAAGCTAGACGAGCTTCATATTCTTTTTTCTCGTTCCGCACCTGTATGTATATTTTCCGTCTTATATTAGACTTCCAGTTATAAAGACTCTCGGTATCGATAACAACTCCTTGTCTAACGATGCGTTTATCGGTTCCGCGTATCCCGAGTTCGCGATCGCGAACAAACTGCACCAGTGATATTCGATGCACATCCGTCGATTTTTCTCCTCGATCTTCTTCACGCAAAGTATTGGCGATATCATCTATTAAATGGTCACCATAGTAAAAACGACCGCAATAGTATGGAAAGTCTTCGCTTTCATCACTTTTATAGTTCGGTGACCACGAGCGATTATTGATTACATATTGAAGTGCCATTTCTTCTTGCTCACTGTTATGAGAAAAAATAGAAAAATGTTCACGTGAAAGCTAATGTTTTTATTTTCGTTGACATTCGCCGCAATCCTTAATCATCGGAGCGGGACCGTCGATGTGCGTTTGCTGCCACGGTTGATTCCAATGTTCGTCACAGCGACGATAGGTCTGAACCTCCAAATCCGCCTTTATATGCTCCGGAAGCTTGTCCCACGCGTAGTAGACGTGATCGCCGCACATTTGCAACAGAACGGTTTTCGGCACGAATTGCAGCTGTTCGACGCTAAAATCGCGAATGTCCGAAGTTCTCGACAGCAGGACGAACATCTTTGCGACTGAGCGATAAACGAATCTCTTTTACAGAGCACTTGCACGCGATAACGTGTTTAACCATAAAAATAAACCGCGATACTTTGCGATCGATGTATCGCTCTCAAATCTTACTACTGCGGCTCGACGCGCTTCATCCCTCGTTATATACCCTTTGCTCTCTCTCTCGCTCCAACTGATTTTTTTTAAAATCTTCCTTTGTCTCGCGTACTGCGTAAATAGATTGTTTAGTCTACGCGATAACACCCCCTTTTCCTAGAAAAATTTTGTTTACAACGAACATGTTCCGACAGGTTCGACGCGTTATCGGGTCGATCATCGTCCCGATGACGTCATTTTTTTCTTTGTCTTTTACGTACTGCGTAGATAGATTGTTTTTTTAATTATAAATCCTACTATATTTTCTTTGCGCGCATTTCCATTCGAGCCGTATATGCGACGTCCGCCGGAGCATCGACGCCTCGCTTCTATGTTACGGTATGCGATATTTGTTTGTAAATTCAAGTAGCCGGACTTCTAGCGGACGTCGGCGCTCGACTTTGTAGCGCGAGACGTATTTTATCTTACTTTTCGCTGGAAGCGACTATCAGTTTTATACACCGCCATTATATTTTTTCTCTGGCGACTTCTCCGTTCTGTAACCGTCTGAAGCGTCATTGAATTCAGTGTTACGTGCGAACAAAATTCAATTCAATCAATCTTAAAATAACCAAGAATGCAATTGATATTGATTAATTACCCGATTTCTGATGGAGAGACGATTCTCAGGCCGCGGCTCACAGGGCATAAAATTACATCTAGTGATAAGACCTTCCTCCTCCTCCAAGACATAAAGACAAAAGAAGTGGTGAGAAGCTCGCGCGGGGGGGTTCTTGCCACTTGAATATAAATAAGCGCGAAAAATCATCGATAGTCAGTTGTTAGTTGTCAGTAGTAGTTGTTGTTGGGAATCAGTAGTTGTTATTGAGTTGTCAGTGCTCAAAATTCAACTGTCTTTAAAAATTCTGACTTAAGACAAATCTTAACTGCAATTTGAATCATATCAATCTTAAGCAAAGGTTGTAAGAAAATTCTCCTTGAATAAAGGTGATTTAAATTCTATTTCTTAAACTGATTTACTCTAAAAACCTTTAATTCCACAACCCTTAACTGTCGCTGCCAAATTGCGTGGCAACAGAAATTTCCTGATTCTTGTCGCTGCCAAATTGCGTGGCAACAGAAATTTCCTGATTCTTGTCGCTGCCAAATAGCGTGGCAACAGGAGTTTTCCTTTAATCTACTTTTATGCCTAGAAAAGGGGGCAAAAGGTCCCAAATTAAAAAGATTAAATTTCAGATTAAACAAACAATTCAATTTAATCAAGATCCTTTTCCATTATTTCTCAAATTAAAGGAAATTCAAGATAATAAAATTCGCATTCCATATAAATTAATCTCTTTGGATTTAAAAATAGATTTTCCAAATTTTGATTTAATAAACAAATCTGACCCTCGTTATAAAATTCGTTTTCTTTTCGGACTGGATTAATCGCACAACCTGGTCCAAATCCCGGGTAAATTACTTGAATGTTTTGACCCAAAAACGGACGAACTAACTAACTTTTGACAGAACGTGACATAAATTTTTGGTGACAGCGGTGGGATACTAAAGGTTGTGTGAAAAGGAACAAAGTAAATGGTGACAAAAGAAAATTAAACTAAGATGAATCGTACGCTACGTACTCCACCTTCCGAAACGGAAACAGCAACGGGTACTGGGACAGGAGAGATGGACATCGATGAGTTACGAAGGACCTTGGCTCACCAACAGCAAGTAATTCAACAGTTACAACAATCACAAAATTTACGACCACTGAATTCAGGAATGGCGATCATAAATGAAGGAACACTAGGTAATTATTTGCACTTTTCAATCAGAGATGCATTAGAAGCAGTACCAAATTTTGATGGAGGAAACATTCCTTTTGTATATTTTGTCGAGGGTTGTGAGGAGGCACTCAGCATGATCACACCGACACAAGAAATAAACTTAGTTCGTGCAGTGCGTAACAAATTAAAAGGGGACGCACATAGATCAATTCTCGGGAAAACTTTCAATAAAATGCAAGAATTAGTAGAATTTTTAAGAACTAAATACGGGCCTAGGGAGACAGTTTATGAAGCTCAGGGACGATTAGCTTATTTATATCAGAAAAAGGATGAAAAAGTAGTCACGTATGCAAATCGTATCCGGGAATTAGGGAAACGAATACTTGATGCACAAAGAAGGGAATCAGGAAAGATAAGTCCAGAATTTCGAAATTTAATTGAAAATCACCTAAAAACAAGCTTCTTACGCGGTTTAAATAACGAAATTATAATATCAAAAGAAGGAACGTTCGAAGAGGTTGAGAGTCGCGCAATCGATGCTGAAAGGGAATTAGAGACAATTAAAATGATAAGGAGCGTTGTGCTTGCTGAGAATACACCCGGTGAAAAGCGAGCATCAACACGACGTATAGAAGCTGAAATCGTAACCTGTCAATTTTGTCATAAGAAAGGCCATACAGCAGATCGGTGCTGGCAAATCAATAAATTTCAGGGAAATAGTAAGAACGGAAATCAAAATACATCTAGCTATCCGCAGAACAATATTAATAATAATAATAATAATAATAATCAAAAACAACCAATAACTTCAGGTGTACAGCAAAACACAAATAATCAAAATTTAAATTCAACAATAATATGCAGATATTGCAAAAAATCCGGGCATACATTAGAAGAATGTCGCAGGCGTATATATAATAATAATCTCCGTCAGAATTCACCAAATCAGGGAAACGAACAGATTCCCGTGAGGACAGGGGCGACCCCGGGAAATGCCAAAATACGTCCCACACGAGTAGTATCGGGGGAACCAGAATCAGACACAGAAGAGTAAATATAGCTGACATTGAAGATGTACCATCTGTGAAATTAAATAGTTCAAATTTTACAGGAAATTTAAAATTCTTAGTGGACAGTGGATCAGGCCCAAATATAATTAAAGAGAATTTTATTACACCTGAAACCATAGTGGACAGAAATGAAATTCTGAAACTTAGTGGAATCACAACGCATCATGTGACCACCTTAGGGCTGGCACAGATAGATATCTTAGGATGTCCAGTTGTATTTCATTTAGTCGAAGATAATTTTCCGATACCACAAAATGGGATTTTGGGTTCAGATTTCTTTAAACAATTTCAAGTAAAAGTTAATTATGAGCAAAATCAATTAGAATGGAATGATACTTATATTCCCTTTGAAGAAAAAGAAGAAACTTTCATTATTCCTCCGAGATGTATTTCACAAATGCATATTAGAGTCGCAAATTCAGAACTAAAAGAAGGATATGTACCGCGATTAAACGTGACAAAGGGCATTTACTTAGGAGATGCTTTAGTTACAGTAAAAGACGACAGGGCATATCTGCAAGTAATAAATACGAATGATAAAGAAGAAAGGATATATGTACCTACAATCAAAATATATGAGTTTGAAACAATTGAAAAGCAAATTTCTAATTCCAATACAAACTCGGACTGCTTAGGTAGTTCCATTCATAATTCTAATTCCAATACAAACTCGGACTGCTTAGGTAGTTCCATTCATAATTCTAATTCTAATTCAAACTCGGACTGCTTAGGTAGTTCCATTCATAATTCTAATACAAATTCAAACTCGGACTGCTTAGGTAGTTCCATTCATAATTCCAATTCAAACTCAAACTCAAATTCTAATTCAAACTCTGATTTCAACTCAAGTTCAAACTCTGATACAATTCTAATTCCGAATTCTCAAAGCTTTAACTCAAGTTCAAGATCTTGTTTTCACGTAAATAAAGAAGAAAAGAAAGCAAAAATAATTAAAGCATTAAGACTAGAACATTTAAATAATGAAGAACGATTACATGTTAAAGAATGAATTGAAAAAAGTTCAGATTGTTTTCATTTGCCTGGAGAAAAACTTGAACATACAAATGTTTTAAAACATCGAATTCCAACGGTAAATGAAATACCAATACATACACGACAATACAGATTTCCAGTAATTCATAAAGACGAAATAAATAAGCAGGTAAATAAATTATTAGATCAGAATATAATTAAGGCGTCAAAATCTCCATATAACACGCCTGTGTGGATAGTACCTAAGAAGCCAGACTCAAAGGAGAATAAACGGTGGAGAATGGTGTTAGATTTCCGCGACCTAAATGATAAGACAGTAGGTGACGCATATCCACTTCCAAACATAACGGAGATATTGGATCAGCTGGGCGGCGCAAAATATTTCTCAGTGTTTGACCTTGCTTCAGGTTTTCATCAAATCAAAGTGCATCCAGCTGATAGTCATAAAACAGCATTTTCAACGCCATATGGACATTATGAATTCGATCAAATGCCTTTTGGATTAAAGAATGCACCGGCAACCTTTCAAAGATTAATGGATTTAGTGCTTACAGGAATGCAAGGTAACGAAATTTTTGTGTATTTAGATGAAATAGTATTATACTCAAGTTCTCTTACAGAACATGCAATTAAATTCGAAAAATTAATTAAAAGATTACGCGAAGCAAATTTAAAGCTACAACCAGATAAATGCGAATTTTTGAGAAAGGAAGTTACTTATTTAGGACATATAATAGGGGAAAATGGAGTCCGTCCAGACCCTAAAAAGATAGAAGCAGTACAAAATTTTCCAATTCCAAAGAGTGCCAAAAACATAAAACAATTTCTTGGATTGGCTGGATATTATCGTAGATTTATTCAAGGATTTTCGAAAATAGCTAAACCATTAACTAATTTATTAAAAAAGGACATTGATTTTAAATGGGGGGACAAGGAGCAAGAAAGCTTTGATATATTGAGAAATGCATTATGTCATGAACCAATATTGCAATATCCTGATTTTACTAAACATTTTCTTTTAACAACTGATGCATCTGGAACCGCAATTGGTGCAATTTTAAGTCAGGGACAAATAGGGAAAGACCAACCAATAAGTTACGCTTCGAGGGTATTAAATAAAGCTGAGAAAAATTATTCTACAATTGAAAAAGAATTATTAGCAATAGTTTACGCTGTGCAACATTTTAGGCCTTATCTTTATGGTAAAAAATTTAAATTAATAACCGATCATAAACCATTAACCTGGCTTCATAAATTGAAAGATCCCACTTCACGATTAGCGAGATGGAGAATTAAATTAACTGAATACGATTATGAAATAATTTACAAACCCGGAAAAATAAATGCTAATGCTGATGCTTTATCGAGAAACCCTGTGACAAATATATTTCCAATACATCCTTCATTTGATGAAATTGAGGAGTGCCCAGAAGATGATGAAGCAAGACAAAGAAATGCTAATCCTAAACCTTTGCCAGTTTCGCCAAGAAGGGGAATGATGATAGAAGAACCAGAGCCGGTAGTTACAGGAATGCAAACACGTAATGCAGAGAAATCGGAAGGAGAAAGCATACCCTTTACTAAGAAGGAATTAGAAGAACCGCCGTTTATTGAATACATAGTCCATGCAGAAATACACAATAATTCAATAAATCAGATAAATAATAATAAATCTTTAGAAATGCACAATGATCCAATAAATCAGATAAATAATACTGAATCTTCACCTTTAGAATCGTCAAACATTATAAATAACATTCAAAACGAAACACTTGAAATAGAAACATCCTTAGAAAACATTAACAACAATGACATGAATTCTTTAATTAGCAACAATGAAAATATAAATACTTTAAATTCACAAGTAACTATACCATCTAATCTTTTAGAAATACTAAATAGTTTAACAGGAGATTGTGAAAATTATGAGATTTATCAAAATAAGCCTACGCATGTAAATCATTGCGAGGACCACACGAAAATTGCAGAGGAAAGAACCAACGACGACAACCTGAAAGACGACCAGGAAGATCAAGTTACTGACGATGGCGACTCCGAGGAAGAAGAGGAGGTAGAACGAAGTGAGGAAGAAGGAGACAGTGACAGTGAAGAAGATATAGACACAACATTCAATGAACTTACGATTACAGACGAGACTTTGGACAGAACTGAAAAACAAATAATAACGCAAGGACAAAAACACAGTATAATAAATAGCCGTGATCAAATATTTATGAAAAGAGAAAATTATTTATATTTCCTAACTGCAAATGGTAAACCTTGTGACGAAGGATCGAAACAACTTCAAAATCAAAATTTAATACCAAAGATTAAACAAAGTAAATCAGGAAACATTGAAATCATTAGAAGGGGAAATAAAATTCATTTAATTTTAATTTGTAAAGAAGATGTTAAAGAAAAGATGAATAGAGAAACATTAATTGAACTTACATTTAAATTACGAGAAGTAATAAAGGAAAACTTAATTAAAATAATAAATGTTGCAAAAACAAAAGAAATAGATAATATTCAATGGGAGGAAATTTTAAATCAAATTCGAAAAACACTGCTTGGAATTTCAATCAAATTAATAATATGTCATGGGTTAGTGATAATACCGGAAATTCAAAAAAGAAAAGATATTATTGAAGAAGCTCATTCATCGAAAATTGGGGGACATAAAGGAATAACCAAAACTTATAATCGAATTAGACAAAATTTTTATTGGGGAAACATAAAAGCTGATATTCAAAGTTATATTAGTCAATGTTTGCAATGTCAAATTAAAAAATTTGTTAGAGTTAAAACTAAACAGCCCATGCTAATCACTGACACACCATTTTCGTCATTCGAAAAAATATCAATGGATATAGTTGGACCATTACCTGAAACCACCAAAAGAAATTCCTATATCCTAACAATCCAAGATCATCTCACAAAATTTTCCCTAGCTATCCCTCTAAAATCAATAACTGCTGTTCAAGTAGCTGATGCGTTATTAAAATACTTTATTTGCATTTTTGGAGCACCTAAAATAATTTTGACTGATCAAGGCACAAACTTCATGAGTAATTTAATGAAAAGATTTACTAAACAATTCAAAATTAAACAATATAGAACAACTGCCTTTTATCCACAAGCAAATGGAGCTTTGGAAAGGTCACATTTAATATTAGTGTTGAATATTTAAAACAATATGTGAATAAATTTACAGAATGGGATGATTTACTAGAATATGCTACCTTTTCATATAATACAAGTACTCATGAATCCACTGGATATACTCCATATGAGTTGGTATTTGGAAAAACAGCCAGACAACCATCCAGTGAAATTGTTAATGACATTGGAAAAAAAAGACATATGATGATTATTTATATCAGTTAATGACAAATATTCATGATCTACAAGAATTGGCTCGAGAATGCTTGATTGCATCAAAATTGAAATCAAAATATTATTATGACAAAAAGATTAATCCACAAATTTTTCAAATAAATGATCAAGTTTTTCTTTTAAATGAACCAAAGAAAGGTAAATTAGGACACCGATATTCTGGTCCACATATAATAACAGATATTTTACCAAATGGAAATATTAAACTCTTTTTTAAAGGAAAGTCAAGAATTGTTCATTCAAATAAAATCAGAAAAGTGAAATATAAATAAGATTAAAGGTGTACCGCGCAACATTTTTAATCTTATAGAATAATATATTAATAAACCTTTTTCTTTAATTGTAATTAATACAGATGAAGATGATCCTGATGAAAATGATAATCTCAATAGCCACCCTATTTCTCAACATTCAAAATATACACGGAATTATTGGATACGACTGCGGAACATCGAACTTCAATGTGACGACTATCTCATTATTGGAAATAGAAGAATGTAACATACCGTTAATAGAACCACATGTAGAAGAAACTAATATTCAATTATTACAACTTGCGAAATTTGACACAATTTATGTAATTCAATGTAAAATCTCAATTTCAAGAACAATTTATTACTGCGGAATGCACTCACATATAGCTACTGTAACAAATGCACAAGCGGAATATATTATAGATACGACGGTAGATCAATGTAAAAATATGCATAAAACCGGAACACTTATTATAAACGTTAACAATGTAATCAATGGGTTAAAAGTAAATCACACAACGTCGCGACCAATTACTTTTGCAGGATCAGTAACAACAGACGGACAATGTTTTGGAACACAATATTCAGATCCCTATGGGACATGGCAAAACGTAGTTGTGCAAGGAATAATAACAATTAGTCTAAATTCTTATCAAGCAGTAACTAATATAGAAACAAATCAGATACATTTAAAAACAGGAACAGTCTGTCAATATTCAGATGGAAATTGTATAGATATTGAAGGAAAATATACTTTCTGGGAAACAATACCCAACGATTATTGTAAATTTAACCATTATGATGTATTATATGAAGGAAAAGCAAATAAGATGGTTAGTAATGTAGATAAAAATTTGCAAATAATTTATTCCTTGTCAACTAAAGATGTTACTTTTGCGTTAACACAAATGGGGGAAGAGCTTCTTTGTGGATATACGTTAATTAAAACAGAACATCCAAAACTTTTAATTTTAGAAATTAAAAAAGGAGAATCTTTTGCGCATAAGCGCCATATATCAGTAGAAAATTTAGATATTTTTGCTTATGTAAACTCGAAATTCATTTATGTGGAAAGACATATACGCACACAGATGAACCGTTTATACACAGATGTATTGACACAACGCTGCAACTTGGAACGACAAGTAATGAAGAATGCACTGAGCCTAGCGATTCATGCTCCAGATGATTTTGCGTACCAAATTATGAAAGGACCCGGATATATGGCAGTAATCTCTGGAGAAGTTGTACATATAATAAAATGCACACCGGTGGACGTTAAGTATCAACAAACCCAAGAATGTTATCAACAATTACCGGTAACTAAAGGAAATGAAACTTATTTCTTAGTGCCAAGGACTCACATCTTGTTTAAAACAGGAACACAGACTACATGCATCCGTATAATTCCAACAATGTATCTTTTAAATGACGGATGGTATCGAATAACACCAATTTTGGAATACAGCAAATCACCAGCAATAATAAA
Organism: Temnothorax nylanderi; assembly: GCF_030848795.1. NCBI lineage: Eukaryota > Metazoa > Arthropoda > Insecta > Hymenoptera > Formicidae > Temnothorax > Temnothorax nylanderi. The sequence continues at coordinate 3,144 of NW_027250291.1, read as the reverse complement.
ACCTAACAGTAAACCTACGTGGCAATATAATGATCCTGGACCATTGGCAGCAAGCGGTATTTATACTAATAGTGAACTTGAGAATTTAAGGGATCAAATAATGTTCCCAGCGGAAAGAAACGGAATTTTAAACACAATGGCGCGTGGTGTAAAAGGAGAACCAGTACTAACACAAGGAATATCACTCTCTCACCTTCTGGATGAAAATTCATTGGAGAAAATAACCGAAAACACTTGGAAGAAAATTTGGGGAACGTTTCTATCCATCGGCAATGCAAGTGCAGGAGTAATTGGATTATACTTCTGCATAAGAACAACTAAATTAATAGTGGATACCATCATACATGGCTATGCACTTCATACTATTTATGGATGGTCAATATATTTAATTGGAGCGCTATGGGACTCAGTGACGAATTTACTGTTACATCTAGCAAGAGGAACAACACGGAGGGAAAAAGATCAGATATCCTCAGGACAAGAGTCATCAGAAACAATCAAAACAGAAGCAACATTAACACAAGTAATAACAGAAAACTCGGAAACAAATACATTACATTCACAACAACATACAAGTAATATTGTTTGCTCTGCTCCCGAGATTGAAATAAAAGATAAAACAATTATCCACAATGAAACTCAAAACCTATATCCGCGATTATAATGAAGAAAGATAAACTCTAAATTCTTTAAGAAATCAACAATAGACATCATTAGAGTAAGGTTTCGGTTTACGCTAGAGATAAGAAAGCTGCCCGAGGAACAGCTCGAAATTGTAAGACAGTCCGAATTCAGACACGGTTCAGACAGCAAGCGAAATAATAAAAGTTAAAAAATTGTTTACAATACATCCGAGTAAAAAAAAAATCAAGGTAAACATTAAATAAACAGTTAAATATATATACGTATACATTAGAATAATTTGTTAAAATTAACACGAGCACACATTTATCAAGAATGAATCCACCAACGCCAACGCTAGAAAGGAATGAGATGCAAGACCCGATCGAAGGAATACTCATCTCCGAAAAAGTAGATGAAATCATAACAGAAAACAGGTGTCTTAGCGACCCATTTAGAGAGGAGAATGTAATCATGGTTAATTCCTCTTGGCCGAGAGAAAAACTGTGCTTGGACTGCTACCTGGAACAACACCCACTAGTCGGGGACGACGAGGACATCCCCGAAGTCAATGGATACGAGGCGAAATGGGGGTACCATGCCCTCAGCTCGCCGCGGTACGAGCTCCCCTCGTCATTCAGATTTTGTTGCAATAGATGCGGGAAAGTGATCCTAGGCCAAACTGGCTTGGCAGTGCAACAAGTGTACTACAGAATTCATCGAGCAAAAAGACAGATACCGGCTGGCACGGGCGGCACGTGTGTATTTAGAAATAGAGGTTCAAAAAGAATAAAAAAAAAAAATATATATATATATAAGTGGACTATATTAGTGGACTATTTTAGTTTTTAGCTTAGCTTATATTTTTTTTTGCTTCACTTAAACATTTATTCACATTATTTTACATGTATTATTTCGCTTTGCTTTGCTTTATTATACATTTATTATATTATACATATTATTTCACGTATTATTATATAGATTTATTATACATTTATCATATTATACACATTTATTATTTTACGCTTTATTATACACATTTATGTTATAAGTACTGTTATACACATCATTTTACTTATTATATACATTTATTATACATATTATATATAAACACATTTATGACATTAAAATTTTTCTTTTAAAACAAGAATTATTTATAAATATGCATGAAGATCATTATTCAAAATGAAAAACATATAATTCTCGACATAATTTTTCTTTAATAGTTCATACGCGGTAACAAACGTACCACGTATGACTTAAGGGGGAAGGTGTTACGTGCGAGCAAAATTCAACCAATCTTAAAATAGCCAAGAATGTAATCAATATCGATTAATTATCCGATTTCTAATGGGGAGACGGTTCTCAGGCCGCGGTTCACAAGGCATAAAATTACACCTAGTGATAAGACCTTCCTCCTCCTTCAAGACGCAAAGACAATAGAAGTGGTGAGAAGCTCGCGCGGGGGGGTTCTTGCCACTTGAATATAAATAAGCGCGAAAAATCATCGATAGTCAGTAGTTGTTGGGAGTCGGTAGTTCAATTGTCAATCAGTTAATCATTTCCTTGCGACAATCTTTACTTGAGCTAATTAAATTCTGACTTCTGCAAATCTCAAGACAGATCTTAATTATAATTCAAACCAGATCTTAAATAATTGTTATAAGAAAATTCTTCCCCAAATAAAGGTAATTTTAATTTTAATTCTTGAAACCAATTTTTCAATAAATCCTTTAATTCCTCAACCCTTTACTGTCGCTGCCAAATTGCGTGGCAACAGAAATTTCCTGATTCTTGTCGCTGCCAAATAGCGTGGCAACAGGAGTTTTCCTTTAATCTAGTTTCATGCCTAGAAAAGGGGGCAAAAGGTCCCAAATTAAAAAGATTAAATTTCAGATTAAACAAGCCATTCAATTTAATCAAGATCCTTTTTCATTATTTCTTAAATTAAAATAAATTCAAGATAATAGAATTTGCACTCCATATAAATTAATCCCTTTTGATTTAAAAATAGATTTTCCAGATTATAATTTAATAAACAAATCTGACCCTCGTTATCAAATAAACATCGATAGTCAGTAGTTGTTGGGAGTCGGCAGTTCAATTGTCAATCAGTTAATCATTTCCTTACGACAATCTTTACTTGAGCTAATTAAATTCTGACTTCTGCAAATCTCAAGACAGATCTTAATTATAATCCAGATCTTAAATAACTGTTATAAGAAAATTCTTCCCCAAATAAAGGTAATTTTAATTTTAATTCTTGAAACCAATTTTTCGATAAATCCTTTAATTCCACAACCCTTTACTGTCGCTGCCAAATTGCGTGGCAACAGAAATTTCCTGATTCTTGTCGCTGCCAAATAGCGTGGCAACAGGAGTTTTCCTTTAATCTAGTTTCATGCCTAGAAAAGGGGGCAAAAGGTCCCAAATTTTTAATCATTAATAACTCATCAACTATCGCGAAAATTGCAAAATGGTACATGACTTTTCGACTCAGTTTGGCTCGTTCTATCTAAATAT
>NW_027250290.1:0-28991 GCF_030848795.1 Temnothorax nylanderi | reverse complement strand
AAGAGAGAGAGAGAGAGAGAGAGAGAGAGAGAGAGAGACTGAGAGAGAGAGAGAGAAGAGATGGAGAGAGAAGAGAGGAGAGATGAGAGAGAGAGAGGAGAGAGAGAGATGACAAAAATTTGAAAAGAAGGAGCGTGTCACAAGTCACGCCATCGATAACGTTTAGCTAGATAGTTGTGTCAATAAGATAATGGATTGTTATGATATCTGGTCTAAGTACCAATGACAACGCCAGAACTCGACACGTCACCGAGTTCAGTTAGCCAGTGAGAAGCGTTCATGGGCATAGTTTACAATTTATTTAAAACGGCTATATATGCATGGTGTAAAAATTCGGTGTCATCCTGCAAATTAATACTATTTCTCTGTAATTTTATATGAGTCATTTCAGAGACTAATCTTCTGGATAAATATCTTTCTTTATCAAGGATTTCCACGTTCTCCCAATCAAATTCGTGATCCAAATTTAATCTGTGTTCCGTGATGACAGATTGTGTCGTGGTATTTCTGTGAATGTGGTTACAATGCTCTGAAATTCGCGTTTTTAATTGCCTATTCGTCTGGCCTACATATGACGCGTCACAATTTTTGCAGGATATTTTATAACCACATTTTTATTAGATTGAGTTGGGAGAACGTCTTTTTGTACCTTGATAAATTTGTTAAGTTTATTTAAGCTGAAGAAAGAGTTAAGTTTATTTAAGCTTGTTAATGCTAAGGATGGCTAAAAAATGAGCCGAAACGTTTATTTTCAATGTACTCCAGAAGACGAATAAACTGATTCCACGCACGAAGAACCGCGTTCGACCCTAATAGCCCCTTTTTCTCTATTATTGTAATTCCCGAGAGTCATTCTATGATTTTAATTAAACATATATGTGTGTAACTCGTGTGCGATGAAGATGATGATAACGTGTTTGTTCGTAATTTTTGTATTCTTTGTGATTAGATGTTTTGTGTACAAAGTTAAAGATAATAAACAAGAGGAAAAGTAGGAGACGGAGAAAAAAAGAAATGAAGAAAGAAAAAGAGAAAGAGGAGAGAGAGAGAGAGAGAGAGAGAGGGGGGGGAGGTAAGCCTTAAAATAATAATTAAACATATTGTGCATAACTCGTCTACGATAAAGATGATGATAGCGTGTTCGTTCGTAATTTTGTTATTCTTCGTGATTAAATATTGCAAAGTTAAAGATGAACAAAAGAAGAAAAGAAGGAGACAGAGAAAGAAAGAGAGAAAAAGAGAAAAAGAGAAAGAGAGGCAAGTAAGCTTAAAATAATAATTAAACTTATATTGTGCGTTACTCGTCTATGATGAAGATGATGTGATGGCGTGTTTGTTTGTAATTCCTTAATTCTTTGCGATTAGATATTGCAAAGTTAAAGATGAACAAGAGAAAAAGAAGAAGACAGAAAAGGAAAGAGAGAAAAAGAGAAAAAGGAAGAGAGAGAAAGAGAGGCAGGTAAGCCTTAAAATAATAATTAAACTTATATTGTGCGTAACTCGTCTACGATGAAGATAGTGATAACGTGTGTGTTCGTAATTTCTTCGTTCTCCATGATTGGGATATGACCAAGTTAAAGATGACAACTAAGAGAAAAAGAAGAAGAGTCGAGAGAGACAGAAAGAAAGAAAAAGAAAGAAACATAGAGAACAAGAGAGAACAAGAGAGAGAGAGAGAGAGAGAGAGAGGGGCGAGGCCGTGGGGAGTTAAGAATTTACTTTCGTAATCAAAGAGATAATAGGCATGTTAAAAATTTTGTATATAAAAATTGTACATTTTTTTTCGAGGTTTTTAAATAATTATTAAAAGTGTATTTATATCGTTGCAAAAAACATGAAATTAATTTAAATAAAGATTTTTCTGTACAAAGTCATTTGAAAGTCATGTTGTTATGTATATACCGTTAAATTTTTCTTAATGCGTTATTATTAAAGAGCAATAGCGTTGCAAATGTTGTTTTGTGTAATGATATAGAAAAAAAGGTAAATGACGCGCGCGTAGCGCGCGCTTGTAGTGTTCTAGTAATCTATAAAAAATTCATTGTCCTAAGATGTAAGAAATTATACTTTTAAAAAATAAGTACATAATATAAATATACATTGGCCTAAGATGTATGAAATAATTCTGTTACAAGACAAATGAACAAAAGTAATTATTATTATTATATGCTCTAGAAAGATATAAAGAAGTGCTCTAGAAACCACACGCAGTGCTTACTGCTTACTGCACATGAAATTTAAAATAAAGAGAGAAAAAATTAAAATCAATTTAATCTTTTAAATATTCCGCTACAATATTGAATTTTTTAACTTGTATGTATTATATTGATCTATTGTTTATAAAAATTGAATATGTATAAGTAATAAAAAGAAATGTGAATATGAGCGATTTAAATTTATTATTACACAATTGAATAAGCACATTTAGAATTAAAATTGCAAATAATTGTTACATGAATGTCTGATGATAAAAACCTTTGTCGCTCAATTTCCTTTAGCTGTTAATTGTTTTATTATTACATTTATTTTATAACCCTTGTTATTTTGATAAATTGTTGAATGTATACTTACTTATGTTTACTCTTTGAATGTCGTTTTAAAAGGTTGAAATCTTTTACATAAAATATTATTATATCACATTTATTACATCTTGCTTTATATTCTGATAAGTCCAAATAATATTCCCGTAGCTTATCAGGTAGTGTGTAGCACAGATGTTTGAGATGTTACGCTGGTTTTTGAAGCGTTTCGGCGTTTATGCTACAATGATACACACCCACGTACACGCATATGGAATATTGCTTCATGTATGAATGTATGTGTTAAAAATTGCGCTGAAAATTTTATATGTCTGTGAAGTTGGCATATCATTTTCCAGCAGATCAAAAATAAAAGGGAGTTCTTGTCGCATGCAGTCGAGTTCTATAGTTCCTGATACTTTTTAGTAATAGTTCTGGTGATTTTGCCCAAAAAACAGTCGATCGAAAAAATGATCTGCTAACTTCCCGTAGCAGATCATTTTCTAGCAGATCAAAAATAAAAAAGAGTTCTTGTCGCATGCAGTCGAGTTCTATAGTTCCTGATACTTTTTAGTAATAGTTCTGTTGATTTTGCCAAAAAAAAGTCCATTGAAAAAATTATCTGCTAGTTTTTCGAAATCTCGGAGTTCCGGTTTATTTAAAATATTTTTCGAACAGTTCTGAGCATACTGAAGCATTTTCTAAAGAGTTCCCGACACTAGCAATGTTGTATAATTGTTTAAAAAATTAATACCGCTCAAAAACCGAGTACTTAGAGAGAAAAGAGTGATATGCTGTACGAAATGTAACAGTTCCGGTTTATTTAAAATATTTTTCAAATAGTTCTGAGCGTACTGAAGCATTTTCTACAGAGTTCCCGACACTAGCAATGTTGTATAATTTTTTTATAAATTAATACCGCCCGAAAGCCGAGTATTTAGAGAGAATAGGGTGATATGCTGTACGAAATGTCGCAGTTCCGGTTTATCTAAAATATTTTTCGAATAGTTCTGAACATACTAAAGCATTTTCTAAAGAGTTCCCGACACTGGCAATGTTGTATGATTGTTTAAACAATTTAGGCCAGTCATATTAGAGTAATTTAGGGGGTTAACCTTCCAATTACTCTTTTCAGGTTGCAACCACCATGAATCGCTTTGATTTAAGGTGCTGTAAGTGGGATTAATTTTGCTTCGCATAATTAATGCGCGTTAAAAAGTTATTAACAATATTATCAACAAAAAACGCAATTTTTTTTATTTTTTCTCAAATATCTCGAAAACTAAGCAAGATAGGGTAACTAACTACACGTACTTTTTTTGTAGAGCGTAAAATTATCTACAATAATGATCTGAACAACATTTATCGTCAAGTCAGTCGTTTAGCTTGCACGCGCCGTCAAAGTCCGAGACTCGGATCTCGAAAACCCTCGATTTCATCGTTTTTTTGATGTTGCGTCGGTTTTATATTTAATTATAATTAGATTTTGGCCATACCGTTTTTTCACTCACTTAATTCATTTTAGGGTTGTGATTGATTGAGGTTATATGACTATATGGAAGATCACGGCATGTATTTTATTTTAAGTTTTGCTCGAGATATTTTTTTCCTTGATAGCGATGATGAAAACGAAACTTTAAATATTCCAAAAGTTTCTCAGTATGCAGAAGAAACTGTACCTCGCTTTTCTGATGAAACTTTCAAAATGCATTTCCGAATAACGCCGAATACTTTTGAAGCATTATTAATAAAAATGTGTAGCATCCAAAACGATAATATTATTCATGTTGGAAATAAACCACTTCCAATGGATAAACAATTAACGATTACACTTTGGTGTTTGTCAAACATTGAATCTTTCCGGTAAGTTATACTCGTAAACTGCCATAAGAGTGATAAAAAAAATTTATTATCTTATATACATGTAATTGAGAGCAAAAAACATATATTTTGTTATTTTTTAGATCAGTGGCCGATCGTTTTGGCATTAGCAAAAGCACTTGCTGAGATGTACTGTATAGAACTTATAAAATTCTATTAAAGGTTAATTTAAGATATAAAATTATATCATGGCCAAATAGGGAACGTGCCTTGAAAATAATGAGAGAATTCCAACAAATTAATGGATTTCCTAGTAGGTAAATTTTAAATTTTTTATTATACATAATTCTCTAAATTTTCATTCTTAATCTTGTTTCAGGAATTATCGGAGCTATCGATGAAACAATTCGCATATTAAAACCGAAAAAGCATCCAAATTCTTACTGCAATAGAAAAAATTATCATTCTGTTCTATTACAAGGTGTATGTGATAGTAAAAAAATGTTCCTAGATGTTTATACAGGAGAGCCAGGATCCATTTATGACATGCGATTGTTCAGAAAATCCGATTTATGTGAAAGGATAAAGAACTTATCAATTGATTTTTATGAAGATAGCCATATAATAGAAGATCTAGCCTATAAGTTATCTACATGTCTTCTGGTTGGCTTTAAAAATATTGATAGATTAAGTAATAGACAAAAAATTTAATTACAAGCTATCACAGTGTCGTGTAGTAATAGAGAATGCATTCGGTTTACTTAAAGGTCGATTCAGGCGATTAAAATACCTAGAAACGGTTAGATTAGATTTAATTTCTTTATTAATTATTTCTGCATGTATTTTGCATAATATATGTATTTTAAATCAAGATTTACCTGAAGAATTTGTAGATGAGATAGAATGGAGGGACATAAAAGCACAGGATAATTTTATTGTAAACGTTAATGAAGAACAAGAAAATAATGTAGCTCTGTTGAAACGAATCGAAATTATGAACATTCTTCCGATATAAAATTATGTAGTATATAAGGTTAGTTAAACATTAATTAAGTATTTTAGTTATAAGCAAAATTGCAAAGGTTAGTTATAAACAAAAGTACAAATGTAAATGTAATATAAAATGATTGTTAAATCTTGAAAACTGAAAATACAAGGAACATACGAGATAAAGTATATAAGTCGAGATACGACTTACATAGTATGGAAATGATATATTAAATTAATTATTAAATGATATATTAAACTAAAGAATGTGTGAGCGTTCAATTGTGATTATTAATTGATTAGTTTTATGTATACATTAAATGTAAGAACGGAATGTAACTAAATTTGCAAGTTGTATATGATAAAAAAACTACACATACATTAAATATTAATATATTTTATTATAAACTCAGTAGTACAAATGTAATACTAATTAATGAAAATATAATAACTATTCAATCATTAATTTTTTTGTTAAAAACAACTTATTTTGTCTTATTAGAAATCTTAGCACCTTTTCCTCTTAATGACTAGATATTCTTAAATCTTAGTATTTAATAAAACAAGAAATAACACGTATATGCCTTAAGCTTCTTATTGAAAATTACATGTTAATCTAACAAGTTTGTGCCTCTTTTTGCATATAAGTAGTTAAGTTTTAACTTTTAACATAAATAAATAAATAAAAGTATGGTTAGACTTGACTTAATCACAGAATACCTCAATAAAATAACGTTTATACTAATGTTACTAATCTATTACTATATTAAAGTTTAAGAGACTAATAGTACTTTACTTACAATTACTTATTGCAGCTATATCACATTTAACTATGTTAGATATTATACTGTTTTTCACAAAAAATACTTTGTATTAACATGTATTTGACTTTAAATAAGTTATAAAAGAAATTAAACAATTAATTAATTTTTAATTTTACTTCCTTTACAGGTAAACCCACAGATGAATCACCTCCAATAATTGATAATATTTTTAAATCAGAATCTTTAAGCTGAATTGGTTCCCCGATATTGCCAGTAAGTTTTTTTGTGCTTTACCCTTTGCTGCCCGCGCTCTAGCTTGGTTTCTTTGATCACACCAAAGCTATAACATGGAATATATAAGTAATAACGCGTACATCTTCGCTCTGAGCCCGACGAATTCCGTCATGATCGCACCATTGTTTTCATCTTTCATTAAGCACGGCACCTTCTTGTTTGCAAGCGGTACCACAGTTAGTAGTACCACATTCTAATCTAATACAGGACAGTAAAGGTGAAGTCCCATGGAGCTAGCATATAGCTTACTGGCGTATGGCGTATTAAGCTTGGCTAATTCACAGGCTTTAAGCTCGTTTTCGTTACGCCAGCACGAACATCGGCTGTCCCATGGAGCGTATTTAAGCAGCGTAATAATTAATAAGCCAATCACAGTGTTGCTTTACAAAGCTTATTTTCAAAATGGATGCTCAAGGGGTCTTGTGATTGGCTTATTGATCATTACGTCGGCGTAAATACGCCCCATGGGATAAAATTTATGTCTGTGAAGTTGGCATATCAGTTTCCAGCAGATCAAAAATAAAAGGGAGTTCTTGTCGCATGCAGTCGAGTTCTATAGTTCCTGATACTTGTTAGTAATAGTTCTGGTGATTTTACCCCAAAAACAGTTGATCGAAAAAATGATCTGCTAACTTCCCGTAGCAGATCATTTTCTAGCAGATCAAAAATAAAAAAGAGTTCTTGTCGCATGCAGTCGAGTTCTATAGTTCCTGATACTTTTTAGTAATAGTTCTGTTGATTTTGCCAAAAAAAGTCCATTGAAAAAATTATCTGCTAGTTTTTTGAAATCTCGGAGTTCCGGTTTATCTAAAATATTTTTCGAATAGTTCTGAACATACTAAAGCATTTTCTAAAGAGTTCCCGACACCGGCAATGTTGTATGATTGTTTAAAAAATTAATACCGCTCGAAAACCGAGTATTTAGAGAGAATAGGGTGATATGCTGTACGAAATGTCGCAGTTCCGGTGTATCTAAAATATTTTTCGAATAGTTCTGAACATACAAAAGCATTTTCTAAAGAGTTCCCGACACTAGCAATGTTGTATGATTTTCTTATAAATTAATACCGCTCGAAAGCCGAGCGGTTAAATTTTTTAAACAATCATACAACATGCCAGTGTCGGGAACTCTTTAGAAAATGCTTTAGTATGTTCAGAACTATTCGAAATGTATTTTAGATAAACCGGAACTGCGACATTTCGTACAGCATATCACCCTATTCTCTCTAAATACGATCGGCTTTCGGGCGGTATTAATTTATAAAAAAATTATACAACATTGCTAGTGTCGGATACTCTGTAGAAAATGCTTCAGTACGCTCAGAACTATTCGAACAATATTTTAGATAAACCGGAACTGCGACATTTCGTACAACATATCACCCTTTTCTCTCTAAATACTCGGCTTTCGGGCGGTATTAATTTTTAAAAAAATCATACAACATTGCTAGTGTCGGGAACTCTTTATAAAATGCTTTAGTATGTTCAGAACTATTCGAAAAATATTTTAGATAAACCGGAACTGCGACATTTCGTACAGCATATCACCCTATTCTCTCTAAATACTCGGCTTTCGGGCGGTATTAATTTATAAAAAAATCATACATCATTGCTAGTGTCGGGAACTCTTTAGAAAATGCTTTAGTATGTTCAGAACTATTCGAAAAATATTTTAGATAAACCGGAACTGCGACATTTCGTACAGCATATCACCCTATTCTCTCTAAATACTCGGCTTTCGGGCGGTATTAATTTATAAAATAAATCATACATCATTGCTAGTGTCGGAAACTCTTTAGAAAATGCTTTAGTATGTTCAGAACTATTCGAAAAATATTTTAGATAAACCGGAACTGCGACATTTCGTACAGCATATCACCCTATTCTCTCTAAATACTCGGCTTTCGGGCGGTATTAATTTATAAAAAAATCATACAACATTGCTAGTGTCGGGAACTCTTTAGAAAATGCTTTAGTATGTTCAGAACTATTCGAACAATATTTTAGATAAACCGGAACTGCGACATTTCGTACAGCATATCACCCTATTCTCTCTAAATACTCGGCTTTCGGGCGGTATTAATTTTTAAAAAAATCATACAACATTGCTAGTGTCGGGAACTCTTTATAAAATGCTTTAGTATGTTCAGAATTATTCGAAAAATATTTTAGATAAACCGGAACTGCGACATTTCGTACAGCATATCACCCTATTCTCTCTAAATACTCGGTTTTCGAGCGGTATTAATTAGGCCAGTCATATTAGACATCGAACCTTCCAATTACTCTTTTCAGGTTGCAACCACCATGAATCGCTTTGATTTAAGGTGCTGTAAGTGGGATTAATTTTGCTTCGCATAATTAATGCGCATTAAAAAGTTATTAACAATATTATCAACAAAAAACGCGATTTTTTTTATTTTTTCTCAAATATCTCGAAAACTAAGCAAGATAGGGTAACTAACTATACGTACCTTTTTTGTAGAGCGTAAAATTATCTACAATAATGATCTGAACAACATTTATCGTCAAGTCAGTCGTTTAGCTTGCACGCGCCGTCAAAGTCCGAGACTCGGATCCCGAAAACCCTCGATTTCATCGTTTTTTTGATGTTGCGTCGGTGATTTTAAAACTAAGAGTAGTCCAAAAAATCAAAATTTTTTGCTTACATAGCTACAAACTAAAGAAAAAGGTTCTAAAAAATCGGTTATACCCTGAAAAGTATTCTTTGTAGTTCTCAGATGATGTGTGATTTTTTGGGAATTTTTAATTCCATTTTAAATGACTGAAAAAAATCACCGACGCAACATCAAAAAAACGATGAAATCGAGGGTTTTCGAGATCCGAGTCTCGGACTTTGACGGCGCGTGCAAGCTAAACGACTGACTTGACGATAAATGTTGTTCAGATCATTATTGTAGATAATTTTACGCTCTACAAAAAAAGTACGTATAGTTAGTTACCCTATCTTGCTTAGTTTTCGAGATATTTGAGAAAAAATAAAAAAAATTGCGTTTTTTGTTGATAATATTGTTAATAACTTTTTAACGCGCATTAATTATGCGAAGCAAAATTAATCCCACTTACAGCACCTTAAATCAAAGCGATTCATGGTGGTTGCAACCTGAAAAGAGTAATTGGAAGGTTAACCCCCTAAATTACTCTAATATGACTGGCCTACATCTCAGATTTGCATTACCGAACGCAGTAATTGGAATTCTTCGGCTTTTGCGGTATCGACGTTCTCTTGTGATCGTCAATTACAATTAATGGCAGTTTTCACGTGATATTATTATAATTGGAGTCGTTCAAACTCGACACAGGTGCCACCGGAATATTATTCGTAACTCTTGGTATCGCGGCAATGACTTCGGTGTCAATTTCGTTACTACAGCGGAATCATTTATCACGGATTCCTCCAAAGTGGGCAATCGCAGCTCGTTGATATTAAATTGCATATTTTGTGTGGATGGACGCAACATTAACATAAAGTCTTCCGTCTCTTCCGGCACCTCGGAGTGCCCTCGTCTCAGCGTCACGAAACTCGCGAATTTCATTGTATCATCCGCGTTACTGTCTTCTACGTTATCTAAACTTTTTTCATGGTTGGACACAGTCTCTACCGGCAGTATCTCGCAAATACTACCATCCGCATCTTTCTCGGGCAGATATGATTTGGAACGCTCGGTAATGGGCGCTGCATCTCTCTCTGAAGTTTGCATATCGCTCATAGATTCGTTTAAATTCGATGTCTCTTCTATGTTGCTTTCTGTGACGCTCGAATCATCATACACCTTGTGATGTATTATTGTTAACGTTAGAATCGTCAACAGAATCGAGTTCCTCTAGCTCGTTATCTCGCGACGGCATAGTATTGTTAAACAGCCAGCTCGGGCCTTCCAGTGGATCTTCCTCCTAAATTTTAGTATTATTTTGTGACGGTCTTGAGTTACAGTTTTCCGCTACACTCAAATTCCTACTAATATCTTTATTAGAGACCTTATTACTTATTTGCCCATCAAGGTCTTTTTTCGATGTGTCCACGTGTGTTTCATCTTCCTCATTCGAGTTAATCGATACCTGCGATGTTACGTTTACTCTGTCTGATAGATCGGGAGGTGTATCATCATTACTCTCTTGAGTTTCAATATCAATCCTGGTGCCAATTACCTACGGGAAAATAGTAATGCAATAACAGTTTAAATATATGTAATATCTAAAAGGTAAGGCAAGAGTTGATACCCTTATTAGACATATTAGACATTTTTTTACATTACATGGATGAAGCAACTCTCCAAAAAATTGGAGAGTACTGCAATAATTTAGTAATATTATCCTGAAGTTTTATTGTATCACTTACATTAATATGTCCCGTAGTTGTTGGAGTTTCATCTATTTCGGACCATCTATTTCGCGATCGCGAAAAAGATACTACAATCTTGAATGGTGACTTCTCCTTCTTCTTCTTAATCTTTGTTTGTCTGCCACTGTAAATGTATCTAAATGTTAGTTAAAGATTATATTAAGGGGGGAACCTGAATTAGAACGCTAAAAAAAGCACAATTTTTGCAATTTTTGACGTAGAACTACGTCTCTGTCGACAGTAAGGGGGGGTAAATTCAGGCACAGATGCAACGTTTTCTTGCAACGTTTTCCGCGAACTACTTATTTGTTAATAGACCGAATTTTAAAGAATTATATATGAAACAGGGGTAGAATTTTCCGGGAATGGCGGTGGTGGGGTTAATTTTTCCGTAGAACTACGTCTTTGTCGACAGTAAGGGGGATAAATTCAGGCACAGATGCAACGTTTTCTTGCAACGTTTTTTTTCTCGGCTCCAATAAAACGAATCTTTTCGAAACTTTTGGGGTGTTTTATCACACATTTTGACATTAACAAAAAAAATTTTTTATACAAAAATATTGATTTTTAGTATTAAATGTTCAGCAATATCTACAACCACGTTTTTCGAATTCTCGTACAAGATAGAGAAAAATCTATTTGACTAATCGACTTGATCCAAGATTTTTTAGTTACATAATTGCATTCTCTTCTATGTGAACCTAAGAGATTTATAAAAAAATTAAATTTAACAACTTTTTTTTAAACAATTAAGTTGAAAATTTTTGGCGAAAATTGTAACTTTTTTTTCAAAGTCTCACAATTGGTTTAATTTTCGATATTACAAAATTTTTTTACGTTCACATAGAAGAGAATGCAATTATGTAACTAAAAAATCTTGGATCAAGTCGATTAGTCAAATAGATTTTTCTCTATCTTGTACGAGAATTCGAAAAACGTGGTTGTAGATATTGCTGAACATTTAATACTAAAAATCAATATTTTTGTATAAAAAATTTTTTTTGTTAATGTCAAAATGTGTGATAAAACACCCCAAAAGTTTCGAAAAGATTCGTTTTATTGGAGCCAAGAAAAAAAATTGCAAAAATTATGCTTTTTTTAAGCGTTCTAATTCAGGTTCCCCCCTTAATTCATCGACCAACGTATCATGCTTAAGTAATTAAATTACTATTTGTGATATACCATACCATTAACTCTGAGCGAAGAAATTGTAAGTCTTTCTGGCAGTCTGCACGTACGACCATTTTCCTAAAACAATTGTGTATTGTTTACAAAGAAATATATAAATAAGTATACAAATGTTTCACAAATTTTACATATGTAGGATGTTTTTTAAAGAGCACCCACTAATTACATAGCGCCATTCCCTATCAAAAATTGAATCGAAAAGTTCTGAAGCATTTTTTTTCTATAACGCTTAATAAAGCAGTAATTATTGAGTAAATCAATCTAATCAGCACCGTCCTTTATTATAGATTATAGGATATATCTAGTATTATAGAAAAAAAATGATTCAGGACTTTTCGACTCAATTTTTGATTAAAAAATAGCGCTATGTAGCTAATCGGCGCTCTTTAAGAAACATTCTGTGTATATGTATGAGAGATAATAATACAAAATAAATATATACATACATATCTAAGAGGTAGGCATAATTGGCGATCTAGTCTCATTCATTTCCTGGCTTCTATTAGGTGAAGTTACTTCTTGTATATCACTTAGTCTCGATATATTATTAATACTTTCCATATTAATCCGGCTTAAATTAATCGTGGGCTTAGTAATAGTATGCCCACCCACCACAGGCTTCACGACACCTTTAGCTGGTGATTTTGTTGACAATCTATTGGTCGATTCTTTCCCTGAAATATATTCCAATGTAAAGACTAGACATTACAAATAATGACGCAGACAATACATGAATCATGAAAAAAAAATAAAAATGGAAAATTTTAGAAGTTTAATATATTTCATTATCGACATATTCCTTACTTCCAGCTGAAGCAGATGACAGTCTCACAGTAGTATTGAAAGCAACAAGCTCTTGACACATGTTTGTCATATAACCAGTCATTGTCACCAACATTTTTAGTATTTCCTTTGCATTATTCAGTACATTGGATATTACAGTCTGAAATAAATAGATATAAATAAGAAAACTAGCATGTAGATTAAGGGTGTCTCAGACCACCCGTATCACCCGATTTATTCGTAAACGCAACATTTTAGAGAAAAATGTTTCAGACAAAAGTTGTATGGTTTAAAGGGGTACATAAGATGGTGTTATTTGTTTGACTTTGGATGGTTGTTTAAAGCTCACGTGAACGACACCTTTAATTTCTTAAATGGAAACCCCTATTTTTCAATGCATATTCTTGTAGCTAATCTCGAGAGCTTTTCAAAACACTATAATAATCTCTAATATCTCTAATATCAATCTCTAATAATTCAACATCTACCTCTGCATCAGAAGAAGACAAAGATACAGAAAAATCACTATGTAGGAAGAAAGCCAAAATGGATTTATTTAACGAAAGAATAGAAAAGAAGAAACAGCGTGTTGTAATATATGAAAAATATCTTCAGAGAGGCAGCATTAGAAATCCTGGTTTAAAAGAAATCCCTCAAAAGAGAGTAAGAAGCTTTACATGTAACAATAATATTAAAGATAATTCTGAAAGGAGCATATAGATACTGTTCTATGATAAGATTTTCAATTGACTTGATTTTTAGGGTGCCGAGAATTGCTTAAGGGGGGAGTCTCGTACACGCTAAAAAGTAAGGTAACTTTTGGAATTTTTTTTAAGAATCAATGCGACGGATCTTTTTTAAACTTTTAGGGTATTTTATCATACATTTTAAGAAATAAAAAAAAATTTTTTGTTAAAAAATAATAGTTGTGTTAAAAACTATGGAGGTACGAGGCCGCGGTCTCGTCGCCGGAGTTGTAAATCGTCGTTATAGCATCTGTTGTACTCGCTATCTATTCCTATTTTTTCTTTATGTTTGCTAAACGAGATCGAGAAATCGAGAGAAAACTTCCAGACGACAAAATCCAAACAGACAAAGCATATACGACTACGCTTTGTCAATTTTGTCTGGCCCACTACTATAAAACACGGCGACATGACACGCCAAAGGGGGCCTTAATCCCAGACGGAGTTTGCTTAGGATCTTTATTGCATCACGCAATGTTCCGACAAACAGAAACGAAGTCTAAAACGTGCTTCTGGAAATCTTGTAAGAGCACGTGGCGGAAGTTTCTGTTTGCAATAAAACTGCAATTAAGATTAGATGGAATGCATTTGTCTGTCGGTACTGAAAACAGGGTCGCAAGATAAACTAAGAACCCAGAGCCCTAATAAAAGAGAAATCGACAATAATAAAAAAAATGGATGCGTCACTGGAAGAATCGATAACTTAGACCCCCAAAAAATAAGACGGCGGGGGTGGGCCTTACGACAAAACTTGCCAATGGACAACCTTAAAAATAGATAATTATATCTAGCTCGAAGGGATAGGCGAAAAACCGAAAGTTACGTCACGATCGGAAGAGAACTCCACCAATCGAATTATATTAAAAAATAATCCCGCCTCCTTAATTCTGTATAAAAATCGCGACTTTACGCACTTGGAGACACTTCCGATCCGGCACGAGACAGTTTACTTCTGAGTCCGCATACTCATCCCAGTTTTCGTTTACTATTATATTAAAGACAATTTTCTGTTGTTCTGTGCGCGCTTTCACGGCTTCTTTCCTTTTCTGGAAATAAACGAACACTGTACATATTGTAAATATAGACACTTCTTTGGAACACATTAATTTTCATGAACTTACTCCGTTTTGTGTGAACTGCTTTTCCTCGTGCTTGTCTTCCTTGCGCTATCAATCGCGCATCGCGCACTCTCGCACATTTTCTGGTCCTTCGAGCCGGATCATCGCCGGCAACCGCGAACGGGAGTGCCTGAAAAAGGAAGACACCATGAGTCTTGACCAGAGCGCCATACTGAACAGCCAGCGAGAAATCTTCGGACGCATCTCCAGAGCCGTCGACAATCTCAAGAAGATGGGTCAGGCGAACATCACCCTCTCTGCCATCGAAACACGCATTCGCCTTCTTGACGACCTGTGGGCAAAGTTCGAAAGTCAGCACCTGATTCGAGCCTGCTACAAGGACCGCTACGCTGAGAGTGAGTACGCTAAATCTGAGTTACTCGACGAAGCCGAGAGTGCTTACGTGATACAGCGTAGCGTCCTGTCCGAACAGGCGAATCGCTTCACGTCCGCGTCGGCTTCTACGTCCTTCACGGCGTCAGGAGCAGGGGGGCGAACGTGCGTCAAGAACCTCGCTGCCCCGTATCAAGTTGCCGCAATTTTTGGGTATCTACGAAGACTGACCGTCCTTCCGTGATCTCTTTCGGTTCGACAACACATCTATCTCGCAAGTTGAACGGCTGCACTACATTCGCTCGTGCCTCCAAGGGTCAGCTGAAAATTTGATACAGTCATTAACTATTACTGGCGAAAATTACGATCGCGCGTGGACGATCCTTTGCAAGCATTATGAGAACAAGAGGGAGCTGATACGCTCCAACTTCGCCACGCTTACCGCCGATGAGCTCAGCCGCGTCCATAACGCTCAAGAGAGCATTGGAAGACCCATCGACTCGCACGGCATGGATCTGTTCAACCACCTCGTCGTTGAACTGTTCGACTCGCGAACGCGTCTGGAGTGGGAATCCTCCTCGGGAGACTCCTTCGAACCGCCGAGTCACGACACTCTGATGAACTTCATCACGAAACGCATTCTCACCTTGAACGCCTCGAATCCGAAGAACATTGTCACAAACTCAAGCGCGCCATCACGTTTCGCAAAAACGCATGCCGCGCAGCGCATAGAGCCTTCACAGTGTCCACTCTGCACAGATAAGCACTCACTCATACGGTGCCCCGAATTCAGAGCCAAATCAGCCAGTGAACGACAGTCAGTGGCCGAGACCAACAAGCTGTGCTTTAAGGGGATGCTGGAGCGACGGCCGAACTTCCTCGATGTCGATAATGTCAACATTTCTAATTTTGTTTTTCCTATATCTTTGGCTGCGTTTCGCTATTCACTCGCAGTACTGGCAGCACTGTAAATCCGTTCCAATATACGCGGCAGTAAGCTGTCAAAGCGTTTTCGTGTTCATGTGACGTCATAGATTTTGTCGTCACTTCCTACTTTCATTACTGCGGCTCGCGAGGTGAGGCATTCGCAGTAAGAACATGGCGGGTATGGCGGCACCTTTGGAAGAATTGGTCGTTGTGGACCTGGAAGGCAACAACGAGAAATATACAGTAATCGTTAGTCACGAACAGTGATCGGCAAAAATTCTGTTTTTAGTAATGATATCGGCGGTTATTTTTAATTAATCAAAAATAAAAAATTTGAATGTTTTTAATTTTAATTAACAAAAAATTGGTAATTAATAAAATACTAAGCTCTAAATTTAAAATAATTATTAATTGATTGAAAATATAATACTCTGTCTGAAAAATTAATGAATAATCAGAAATATATTGCTCATAATTTAAAAATTAGGCCATTAAATATAAAAGAATTCATACATTTTCTTTGAAGTTAACTATGTTATAAAATATTATAAATTCAAATATAGAAAAAAGAGTTGTAGATATATTTCTTATATTTTTTGATATTTTAAATTTTTCATCGATTTGAGTACTTCTGCATTTGGTTGCTACCAGCAAACTGAAGCAAACTGAAATTTTACAGGATTTTTGCGGGTCCTTGTGGCCTCTTATCCCCTCCACTATAAATTCTTTTTATGGTGGACGGAGAGAACAACCTAGGACAAGAGCCTTTTTTCCCTATATATATTTTTTTTATTTGACATACCTTGTTGTTTCTTCTTGTACAGTGTCCAAGACAATCACACTTATCATCTCTTTCTGCGATTCTTTTTGCGCGTTTCACCCCTTCCGTTCCAAACGATCGTCAAGAAAGATTTGCAATGATGCAAATTGTCCGATTCTTCCAGTTTCACGATTTTCGTCACGAAGCAATGGCTGAAAAATCATATAAAGCAGAAGTAATCATAGTGACACAACAAATATTAAACTGGAACTTAAAATATATTATAACAATAAATCTTCGATCACAGCAGAAATGTGCTGGATTATAGATGCACTATCACGGTCTGCTCGCAACCCTCTTCCACCAATCATGGGACCGAAAGTATGTGCCTTCAACCTCTCCTTGAGGCTATATAACACATAACAACGTTATCTGGAACATCAATATATTTCTCAGGTTATGTTCGATAAAAATTAACTTACAAAAAGAAAAAATTCTAGATGTTTGCCTCAGTATCTCTGTATAACGGAGAATTCCGAAATACTCGGAGATTTCCCATAAGGTGTACTTTATTTGCATATATAATTGATTTTCAATACAGGATTAATGTCAACTTTGCTCGCAGATAGCACATCGCGATATGATAACGAGGATATGTTTTTTCGACATTTCTCTTGCCCCCTGTGGCGTGATGAAGGATACTTACATGGCAGCGGTAATTTATAGCGGCTGCTCGTAATTTTTATTTTCCAGCGGGGTTAAGCGTTTTTAAGGCCATTGCACGTAACAAAGTTTTAGTTTTAATCGTAAGGCCGTAAGAAAATAGACCAATCACAGTCGATTATTCTTCTCGCGCTTGAAGAATAATCGAGTGTGATTGGTCTATTTTCTTACGGCCTTACGATTACAATTAAAACATTGTTACGTGCAATGGCCTTTACCGTAATGTGCAGTGTTTTTCTTAAACGGGTTCAACGCGGCATAGTTGAACGCTGGGAGAATCTGTCCGAACCGGGTAAACGGATGCAGCCGTGTATTCAACGTATTGTTACCGGCTCCAGATCGCGCTGGAGATAGTCGCTTATTATAGCGTTTTTATTGGCAGAACTGGTGCGCACTCAGTGCACATTAAAGCCGTTGTACACTGATTTAATCTCTAATATTTAAAGTAAAATGCAAATATTTCGACTGATAAAATACCCAGTACATATTTTACCAAATAGTGCAATAAAGAATATTGAGGATTTCATGATTTAACCCGTTTATATTAAACATACACTTTACGTTGGTTTGTGTACGATGGCTTTAATGTGCACTGAATGCACACCAGCTCTACCAATGAAAAACGCTATTAGATTCAATGCCCGTCTCGCGTTGGATCTGTCAGTTACGGACCGTTAAATGGCTGTCGTAATAGGCCGCGACAATTGTGTTACGGTATTCACGTGTGTCGCCTCGCTTTTACGACAGTTTTAGACAAGGAATAGGTACTCACTCGCGATTTGTCGTTACAAACGACACAAATAACACGTATGACCTATATATATCTTATATATAGTTTTAGTATATCTGCAATATTATTTCCTGATTTGTAATATATAAAATACTTTTTTTAATTAAGATGTTTATTGTAGAAAAACGTATGAGATACTCTTCCATGAAAGAAGCTACAAATTATTTTTAAAATGTACAAGAGGATCATAGCAGACCAAGACGTCCGAGACGTCCGAGACATCATTAAGACGTTATTAAGACGTCATTTGACGTTATTCTCCTACCTGGGAAGGTATATGTATATATATATATATATATATTTATATCTATATTTGCAGGTGTTATATATTTTACGCGCACTTATTGTCCTATTCGAAATTATCAAATATAAAAATTTGGATAAAAAAGTTGAAAACAATATCTGTACAAGCTAATCTTATGTTTCGGCCTGTATTACGAGCGATATTCAGGTGTTAATAAAGAATTTTACATTAACTTGTGATCTATTTTAATTCGTAGCCAACGTTTCGACCTACTTGGTCTTCTTCAGGGCAACTATTGTTACATTCAAATAAATAAATTAGTGTCTATTGGAGCTCACATAAGAACTCCTACATACTCTCACGTAACATATAACAAACAACGACAAATTCAGACGCCGAACATAGCCGATAGATGCATTCCAATCATACAGAGGACCACCGATAAGATGCAATTTATCCCTATGGAGGACTGCTGTTGCGAGGAAAGTAATGAATACGGAATTGTTCAACCGCGATAATGTAATCGGTAACTTTTTAATGTGTGCTTGATGACAGCGCTAATTTGAGCACGACTTTGACCTTGCTTGCGTGACGCATCACCGACGATGACTATCAAATTTTATGTTATTGTATATAATTTCTTATGTGAGCTCCAATAGACACTAATTTATTTATTTGAATGTAACAATAGTTGCCCTGAAGAAGACCAAGTAGGTCGAAACGTTGGCTACGAATTAAAATGGATCACAAGTTAATGTAAAATTCTTTATTAACACTGCGTCTGCAACGGAAGCACAAAACAAACTTTTAAGAAAATCTATAAATTTAAATAATCGTACATTTAGATATTTTGACAGAAATGATATGATATAAATATTTATATATATGTCACTAAATAAAGTAAATAATAAGCGATGATAATATTAACCCAACAGCCACGTTGATCGGTCTCCTAAATCATATAATCGTATCATTTCATCCCTTATAGCGAAATATCTCCATATGAAAGCATCATGCACCGTTCCAGGAAATCTGGCATTTATGTTTAATATTTCTAAATCATGGGAGGCTATCTGTAATAAAAAATAAAAGTATGTAATATATGTATCAATTTTTTTTACAAATATTGAATGTGAAAATGACGTGTATTTATAAATATTATTCGTAATATGTCAACTTACTGCCTGCTCATAAATAGAATGAAAACCCTTATGATTTGCATACGCTTCTTCATGTTTTTTTGGTCTCACGATAGTCACATGTGTACAATCAATACAACCGATAACACCTTTAAAGTTTCTTTCTTCTTGAAATCTGTAAAAATATATTTCAAACATAAAATATTGGAAAAATATATTGATAATAAATTAGATACAAGACATAGACAAATAGTTATTTTTCTTACAGATAATTTTCTTACAAATATTTCTTACAGATTTATCAGAATCAGTTATAAAAAATAAAAGCATAATTATAAATATAAATAGCTAATTTGCTAATTTAAAAAAGTTAAGTACCTTCTTTTTAAAGCTTCCCGCTTTTCCTCTGTTCTTGAGAACTGAATCCATTTATTGGCGAGTATTTCGGTAATACCTACTGCCACAGCTTTTATTGCGCGACTAACAGCAGGTTGTGAGATTGACACAAGATAATCATTTCCGACACCTTTCTGATATAAGCCAATAGCAAAAAAACGTAGTGCCGTTAAAACCTAAAAGTATTAAAATGTCTATTTAATATCTTATTAATTACTTTCAGGTTTTGGCTGCATTATAGATTTTTGTATTTGCCTATTGAATATACATGTCACAGTAAAAGCATGAAATCAGTAAATGTGTACATTTATACTAATCAATGTATACATTTACTAAATTTTAAATTTTAAATAAAGGAGACTGGGGCAAGGTGTTACACAGGTAAAATGTTACAGCGTAAAAAGTAGATTCATGAAACCGTCTAAGAAACGCTAGATAAACGATTGTGAAATGTATGATTATTTAGCTTCAAAATGCGTTTATCTAGCGTTTCTTATCTAGCGTGTTTACATTTAAATTCGTCTTAATATTGGATTCTACAAAATCAATATTATATGTACATACAACTCTACTTTATGGAAAATATGATTTTTCGATTTATAACATGCAGCTATAGTCGTTCAATATTCTATTTAAATAAAAGTGAAAAAGATCTTGCGTGTAAAAATTAATGTTCCAGAAATAAAGACACCATAATTAAAGTGTAACTATTAATAAAAAAAAATCGATTCGTTTATTAATACAATTTATTTGTTTAAAATAAGTTAACATAATAATTAATGTTAAACAACAAAATGATTATTAAACACAAGTATAATGTGTATTCCTAAAATAAGAAATTTATCATTCAAAAACAAATAACGTAAGTAAATTAACTTTTTTAAAGAATATGCGAACTTAGCGCCTTTTTAACTTTCTATCAAAGAATGTGGAACAATGAGTGTATACTGTAAAAGTGTAAAGTAGAACATAAATAGAGATGGGATTAAGTTCAATATGTATTTAAAAATCCGAGTCAAATCCATTAATAAAGTTTCATTTCCTTGGATTCGAGTAATATTCGTAAGAAATAATATTTCATACATTTTGTACTTGCGAAGTAATCGAATTCCAATTAGTTAGTTTCAAATTTTAGAATGAGTGTCTGCAGGATTCGAAATGTATTTATGATGCATATATGCTTTTATTAAATTAAATTTTCAATACCAAAAACAAAAATTATATGACTGAAATTTTATAGGTCGAAGAAAGAAAGAAAAATAGAAAGAAGTTTTAAAATATTAATGTTTAAATAATAAATTGAGATTACATATGATTATATTATACATAATATTACATAATATGTACATGTACGATTACACATGATATATTATATTATACACTAGCACCACAGACGCGCGCTTCGCGCGCGCTATTTAGCTTTAACATTATGCTATTACTATTACACTATTAATTTCTTGATACACACAACTGTCAAAATATACGATGACAGCTGCAAATGAAGTAAGCGCAGCGAGAAAACCAATCAGCATCGCGGAAAAGCGGCAACAATAAATTCGACTATCGACTTAACATGCCTTTTTTTAGAAAGGATATGTACATACGTACATGTACATATGTATAATATAATCATATGTAATCTCAATTTATTTTTCATCGTCATCATCATCATCATCCAGCTATCCTAGTCCACTGCTGAACATAAGCCTCCCGTATAGTATTTACCAATTTGTTCTGCATTGTGCCTGCATCCAGTTTTCAGCGACACGTTTGATGTAGTCGGTCCATCTTGTTGACGCCCCGCTCCGAGAGGCCCTGAGCCTCGCCTCCAGAATCCTATTCGTTTATATATTGATTTTCGTGTTAGAGTCAAAGTTTCCGCACCGTATGTCAGGACCGGAAGAACGCACTGGTTCAGTGTGTAATATATATATATATATAAAATAATAATATCTATCAGTATAAAGATTTAATAAATTGAACATAAGTATACCTGTCTTAATTACAGCTTTAAATTTGATTGATTGATTTGATTGATAATTCCTCTAATAATAGTGCATCTACAAACATTACAACGTCGTTAAACACAAAGTTAATATCATTAAAAACAAATACGTCAAATAAGGCTTGGTAGTAAGTACAAATTTATTATATATCTTATGTATAGTTTTAGTATATCTGCAATATTATTTCCTGATTTGTAATATATAAAATACTTTTTTTAATTAAGATGTTTATTGTAGAAAAACGTATGAAATACTCTTCCGTCAAAGTATACCTATATGTATTTTCTACCTCTTTTTCTTCTTCTTGCAATTAAATTTTTCCTTTTATTTAAGTTTTAATGGTATTTGTTGCGCATCATTGAAGAAAGCCTCTTCGTCAAAATCGTCGCCCTCGATCTGCTGAAAGATCTTCGCCTCTTTCGCTCGCATGGTAATCCTCGCTACCTTGCGTTTCTCCTCTGAGAACTGAAAAACAGTAATAATTATTATATTTTGCTCTCAATTTTTAGTTTTTCTTACAGTAAATATTACGTACTAAAAGGCAAATAAACCCTACCTAATTTAAAATAAGTTATTTCTGTCAATTAATAAATTATAATAAAAAGGCCTTGTAGGTATTAAACTTTACTTTATTTTAAATAGAAAAACATAAATAAAAGTTTCAAAAATCGAGGTACCGAAAACGGGCATTTTTTGCATGGGGCTTGCCGAGGCTCTTTACATTCTGTGTGAGATTATCTCTCGTAATTCCAAATCACTAATATGAACTATATTGTCACATAAATATTCGCGTGTTGCATACCAGATGTAACTGTTGAATTTCTCCAATTAGTTCTACATTCTGCGTGAACGTGACAGACTATTCTGTTTCTCTTTCGAAAGCGCCTTGGCCAAGTAACTATTGTTGTTCTTCAATTTCTCATATACTAAGAAGAAATAATTGTCAAAACAACAACGGCAACATGTCGAAGAAAATACAAGATGAAGCTAAAAAATTCTAATTTTCTCACGTGGTCTATAGGATATCCGTTCTTTGTAATGATTCCTCAAGTACTGCGTTCTCTTATTGTTGGATTTCTCAATTTCGCCAGCCGTTCGGAATATTTGGATAGGAGGAATAAAATGGATTTATGATCCCATTCAAATTTAGAATCTGAAATAAAGAATATATCAAAAATTGATTATCGTATCAAACAAATGTGCGTATTGTTTTTTTTTAATTTAATGCTGCCTCTTTGAAGATATTTTTTATATATTACAACACGCTGTTTCTTCTTTTCTATTCTTTTGTCAAATAAATCCTTTTGGCTTTCTTCCTACTTAGTGATTTTCCTGTATCTTTGTCTTTTTCTGATGCAGAGATAGATGTTGAATTATTTGATTGTTAGAGATCTAATCATTATGCTTATCGCTTATATCCAAGTCTCCGTCAGAGCTGCCTTTCATGCTTGTCTTTTTGTTTTGGAGGAAAACCTGTAACAACTTTGGAATGTGCATTATTTTTACTGGAAGACTCATTCACCTCCTCGGATTTTAGTTTACTTGTTTTATTATTGGACTCTTTCAAACAGATATCTTATTTACTGTCCGTTTTGAAGTCTGTGTAAAATTTTTGTTATGTCAAATTTATGTAATAATAATATCTATCTGTATAAAGATTTAATAAATTGAATATAAGTATACCTGTCTTAATTACAGCTTCAGATTTCTTAGAGGTATCTGCATTTTTAGCACTGCTTATTTCTGTGCATGGCTTCTCGCTTCATTTTTCTTGCTTGTTTTGGATTGAGAATCTATCTTAACAATTTCTACGATCGTGATGTCATCCTTAGAGTCAGACAGAACGGAAAACTTTCTTTGCCTTTCGTAAGACCTGCACGATATAATAATTTAAATTGGCATTGCTGCAAACAACAAAGAAAAGGATATAAAGGATTTACAAAAAAATATAAAGGAATTACAAAGAAATAACCGTGACAAATAAAATAAATATATAGATATGTAACGATAATAAAAGAGGTAACACCTTGGTGCGCTTTGCGGACGACTTTATTGATTTCTCTTGATCATTCTCGTCTTCCTTCCTTTCAATTATTGGCCTGGGCAGTACTTCGCCATAAACACGTGGAAATGTGTATATGTATGTGCGTATGTGTAATTATATGTGTATGTCCGCGGTGTCTTGAACTCGGGTTATTGCTGTTTGTTGGGCCCAAGGAACTGCGCGGATCACTTCCCCCTGTGTAATTATTCTGTAGTAACTATTCTACTCTATATAGTTTAAACAAATAAAACATTTTAATGCATTTACCTTTCATGTAACTGATCAATTCGCAATAAATCTGCTGAGCGACGTCCAGCCAACTCATTGATATTAGTTTTTATCATCCAGTGAGACACCAACTGTCTCCAGTGTCTTGAACTCGAGGTATTGCCGTTCGTTGTATACAGGTCTAGCAACGATGGTGGTGGGGGTAGGTCCTCTTACTGACGTCATTCTTAATTCGCTCCGTGGCCACGAAACGTCGCAACGATCGAGAGAAATGCGACTTATAATCTTAAAACCGATTTGCTGCGTTTTATATTCCTACATGTGCTCAGCCCGTATTCCGTAACCATCTACCAAAACTTTTCCTTAGTCTTGTTATTCGCATACATTCACGGTGATACAAATATTCGTGCGATGACTCTTTTGTCTACGTTCTTGATCGAGCTTAATTCGACGATTATTCGATTCTGATATGATTATTATAAGCATTCCGGATCTTAAAAATCCAACGTATAATTATTAAGATTATAATCTGAATATATATATATATATATATATATATATGTATATATCTTTATGGTTCGACATATGTCGGGACCAACCATAAGCGATGTGTACATACGTATACGTTGATGTACATCGACATCCTAACTTGTATTCCGGAAGTATTTTCTATATGTATAATCAAAATACAAAGATATATCAAAATTAAGCTTCCTTATATGATTTGTTAATTGTCGGTACCACTAAAAAATACATAAAAATCTGATTATAAGCAATATACATAACGTGAAATGCAATATACATGTTCTTGCAATAGCTATTTACATCGTATTTCGTAGTTAGTTATCGTTTGTACACATTATATAAACTATTATATAAAAAAAGGATGCTTTTCATGCTTAGTAATTTAATAGGACCGCGAGAATTTTAACTATTTCTCTAAGCTATCAATATATAATAATGTAAAAGATTATTGCAAGTTCAGTAAACTCAAAAGTTTCCGTGTGTCACCAATCTTCATCGTAAAATTCTACAATTTCTGCAAAATGATAGAAGAAAATCGTGAATTCTACAATAACTTTTACTTTTAATAAACACGTCTTGCATTTCTATTCCGATTATACAATATTTTTTTACTTTTAGAAAATAGTATACACTGATTACAGAAATTATACCCAGAATTACTATTAATACTATTATTTCAAAAATTGTTGCCAGCGACGTATTACACTGTACAACAAAAAGAAGCACAAGAACGAACCTTGCAGCATTTGATAGCTTTTTGGACGCAGAAAACGATCCCGTTTGCTAAATTGTTCTTTCACGTCACAATTTTGAGATATTTGCAGTTAAAGTTGCAAAAATGAGCTATTTTAGTGTATTTTGGCATATTATAACTGCGATATGTGACGCATCGGAGAATTTTAAGCGCATCAAAATTAAGTATGTTATTAGGACTTTCAGCCCTTAAAATAAATTTTTTGTGTTGCTTATGGTTAAAAAAATATTAATGATTAACGTAGTGTATATTGCATTAAAGTTGCAACTTACATATAGCTATTAAGCATCTATGAAATATTTTTTAATTAAACCTAAAGAGTTTTGCAGATCGCTGAAAACTAAACTTATGTCAAAGTTGATAAATTCAAAATGGCAAAGCCAATATGGCAGATATCAAAATTAATATAATGATCGAATTTTTACCTTTAACATCTGCTATAATAACTCTTCCATTTTTTAATTTATCTACTTTGACATCAGATTAGTTTTCAACGATCTGAAAAACCTTTTGAATAACATAATTAAAAAATACTTTATCGATCCTTAATAGCTATGTAAGTCGCAACTTTAATGTAACAGACTCTACGTTAATCATTAATATCTTTTTAACCATAACAAAAAAAGTCGTTTTAAGAGCTGACAGTCCTAACAACATACTTAATTTGATTGTGATTAAATTTTTCCGATTCGTCACATATCGTAGTAATAATATGCCAAAATACACTAAAATAACCCATTTTTTGCAAATTTAACTGCAAATATGTCAAAATTGTGACGTGATAAAGCAATTTGCCAAACGGGATCGTTTTCTGCGTCCAAAAAACTATTGAATGCCGCAAGGTTCGTCCTTGTGGTTTTTCTTGCTGTACAGTGTAATGCATCGAGTAAAATATTGCAAGTTCTCAAGTAACCGCACGTATAGATAAAATTAATTAAGAAATATTTAAACTGAGTGGTCATGCTATTTACCATTGTACCGAGGAAATTCGTCCTCGTATGTAACAATACGTCGTAGAGTATAATTTTGATTTGGCTGTAAGTTTTTGGTATTTCGCGGTGCAACATTTTCGCGAGTTAATCCTTAAATTAATTAAGACTTTAATCGACAATACTAGCAATGATCATAATCGTGGCAACGTTTATAATCGTCGTGATAAATCGTCACCCCGTTTCGACCATGGATTCGGGTCCTTCTAAAATTGATGTAATTTAAATGGTTATATTATAAGCATCCTATCTGAATAAATAAATTTAGAATGCTTATAATATAAGCATCTAAATTTCATCAATTTAATTATTCAGATCGGATACTTATAATATCTCGCGAAAATGTTGCACCACAAAATACCAAAAACTTACAGCAACATCAAAATTGTACTCTGCGACGTATCGTTACATGCGAGGACTGATTTCCTCGGTGCAATGGTAAATAGCAGGACTGCCCAGTTTAAATATTTCCCATTAATTTTATCTGTACGTACGGTTACTTGCAATATTTTATTTGATGCATTATTTAAGGATTTAACTCGCGAAAATGTTGCACTGCGAAATACCAAAAACTTACAGCCAAATCAAAATGTATACTCTACGACGTATCGTTGCAAGCGAGAACCGATTTCCTCTGTGCAATGGTCGAAACGAGGTGACGATTTGTCACGACGATTATAATCGTTGCCAGTATAGTCGATTAAAGTCTTAATTAGGTTAATTATTGATTGGCGAAGTAAATGTTACTTATTCGGTTTTAATC
The DNA here is from genome assembly GCF_030848795.1 of Temnothorax nylanderi. Classification (NCBI taxonomy): domain Eukaryota; kingdom Metazoa; phylum Arthropoda; class Insecta; order Hymenoptera; family Formicidae; genus Temnothorax; species Temnothorax nylanderi. Next base: position 1,787 of record NW_027250290.1, on the reverse strand, counting down.
TTTAAATAATGCACCAAGTAAAATATTGTAAGTAACCGCACGTACAGATGAAATTAATGAGAAATATTTAAACTGGACGGTCCTGCTATTTACCATTGCACCGAGGAAATTGGTCCTCGTATGTAACGATACGTCGTAGAGTACAATTTTGATTTGGCTGTAAGTTTTTGGTATTTCGCGGTGCAACATTTTCGCGAGTTAATCCTTAAATAATGCACCGAATAAAATATTGCAAGTAACCGTACGTACAGATGAAATTAATTGGGAAATATTTAAACTGGTCGGTCCTGCTATTTACCATTGCACCGAAGAAATTGGTCCTCGTATGCAACGATACGTCGTAGAGTATAAATTTTGATTTGGCTCTGTAAGCTTTTGATATTTCGCGATGCAACATTTTCGCGAGTTAATCCTTAAATTAATTAAGACTTTAATCGACTATACTAGCAATGATCATAATTGTGGCAACGTTTATAATCGTCGTGACAAATCGTCACCCCGTTTCGACCATGGATTCGGGTCCTTATAAAATTGATGTAATTTAGATGGTTATATTATAAGCATCCTAAAATTAATTATTTAGATAGGATACTTATAATATCTCGCGAAAATGTTGGCATTACGAAATACCAAAAACTTACAGCCAAATCAAATTTGTACTCTACGACGTATCGTTATATGCGAGGACTGATTTCCTCGGTGCAATGGTAAATAGCAGGACCGCCCAGTTTAAATATTTCCCATTAATTTCATCTGTACGTGCGGTTACTTGCAATATTCTACTCGGTGCATTATTCAAGGATTAACTCGCGAAAATGTTGCAATGCGAAATACCAAAAACTTACAGCCAAAATCAAAATGTGTACTCTACGACGTATCGTTACATGCGAGGACCGACTTCCTCGGTAAATAGACCGATCAGTTTAAATATTTTCCAATTAATTTCATTTGTACGGTACGGTTACTTACAATATTTTACTCGGTGCATTATTTAAAGATTAAAACCGAATAAGTAGCATTTACTTCACCAATCAATAATTAACCTAATTAAGACTTTAATCGACTATACTAGCAACGATTATAATCGTCGTGACAAATCGTCACCTCGTTTCGACCATGGATTCTGGTCCTTCTAAAATTGATGCAAATTAGATGCTTATATTATAAGCATCTTATCTGAATAATTAAATTTAGGATGCTTACAATATAACCATCTAAATTTCATCAATCTTAGAAGGACCAGAATCCATGGTCGAAACGGGGTGACGATTTGTCACGACGATTATAATCGTTGCCACGATTATAATCATTGCCAGTATAGTCGATTAAAGTCTTAATTAATTTAAGGATTAACTCGCGAAAATGTTGCATCGCAAAATATGAAAAACTTACAGAGCCAAATCAAAATGTATACTCTACGACGTATCGTTACATACGAGGACCAATTTCCTCGGTGCAATGGTAAATAGCAGGACCGACCAGTTTAAATATTTTCCAATTAGTTTCATTTGTACGGTACGGTTACTTACAATATTTTACTCGGTGCATTATTTAAAAATTAAAACCGAATAAGTAGCATTTACTTCACCAATCAATAATTAACCTAATTAAGACTTTAATCGACTATACTAGCAACGATTATAATCGTCGTGACAAATCGTCACCTCGTTTCGACCATGGATTCTGGTCCTTCTAAAATTGATGCAAATTAGATGCTTATATTATAAGCATCCTATCTGAATAATTAAATTTAGGATGCTTACAATATAACCATCTAAATTTCATCA
>NW_027250289.1:0-29057 GCF_030848795.1 Temnothorax nylanderi | reverse complement strand
CACCGGAGTGTTGTAGCCCCATTTGAAAGTATTGATAGATCTATCGTAAGTTGACTGCAACTAAAATGTATTATAGATTTAACAAAATATATACCGTTTTAATGATCAGAGCTGTCCAACATAAAGAGCGTCATTCCGATAAAAATGAGAATCGCAGTAACATACTCGTAATATTCATACGTTGTATGCGAAATGATTTTTCCCATTAACATAACTGGGATAATTTTAGAAGCTTTAGCTACAACCTAAAAAAATGATTAAACGCATATAACAAAACATTCATACAAATACTCATATCTTGGCACATAAGAAGTTATGACTAGAGAAATCAATGAATCGTCAGAAGGTATATACAATCGTAATTTTTTTACCTGTGATGGAAAACTGACATACTTCAAAGCTTCGTATTGACACCAACTGCTCATAATATTTGACAAGGAGCAAAACGCATACTTGTACAATGGCGTCTTATGTTGCGGCTGACGTTGAATAAGTAAATATAATCTCGATATCAGGAAAGCAAGAATGCGATTCACAAACACCAGGAATTGCGAATCTTGAAACCGCGCTTTATTGCCAGAAGCATCTTCGTACTCCTATATAAATAAATCTTGGTTTAATTAGGAAATTACGTTACATGAATAACAACAAAATATCACAAAGTAGTCACACTAATAATCCAAAATAATATCCACTTCTAATAATATAAAAAAACAAATATTGTTCTTTTTTATAGATATTTCTCTCCTATCGATGAAATTTGACTAATACCTGTGTCATTATCTTTTCCTGCAAGTAGCCCTATGTTAGATAATTAAATTGTAGCCCAAAGAAACAATACAGCAAGAGCAGGGCGTCTTGAGTAAAAGTGCGCTGGACATGAGTGGAAGCATTAGAAGCATAAACTGGTGAGTCCAAAAGGCCTGCCTCGCAGTGTCCGACGAAGCACGAATGCACCAGTCTGGGAATACAGCCTTTCCCTGCATAAATATTCTTTTTAATTACCACGGTATATATTATAAGATATTATATTAAATCTTTCTAAATTGATACTTACCGCTTCTCTGTGTGTACTTTGTATATCGTACATATTTATATATAAGGCAACCCGGCAACACAGCACAATGGCATATCCCAATAAATTCAAACACAATTGAATAACCCAATTGTATGTAGATGTTTTGAAGAATTAAAGAAGTAACAGTACAAAATAAAAATATTTAATTATAACAAAATAAATAAATTTTTCTTGTAAAAAAACTTGGCGCTGCTAGACTTTGAAATTTAAACATTAAAATTTAAACATTAGTACTACATTTTTGATTGAATAAAAAACAATAAACATAATATAGGGAAGAATGCGACAGGAGTAAAAAAGCAGCGCTAAGTTTTTTTACAAGAAAAATTTATTTATTTTGTTATAATTAAATATTTTTATTTTTACCTCCTACTTCAAAGCATCATGCAACTACAATTGCATATAAACAACGAGATAAACTAGCTGATTACTTCCTGACACCACCTGGTGAAGTGCCATGGCAGTACGATTACGTGAGAAGAAGACAACATTGCGATTATCCATGGTAAAATGCCATTAAAAGTTAAAATCATATAATTATTTAAACGTATGCTCGTTTTATAATAAAATGATTTATTACATCGCATAAAAAAATAAATATAACATTTTGTGTCACTCGTTATTACATATTGCATAAAAAAATAAACATAACATGTCGTACCACTAATTATCATGTTGCAAAAAATTAACATCACTAATAAGTGCATGTTATATAAAAGAAACAAACATATATCATTAAATTATCACATGTTGCAAAAAAATGTTATATAAAAGAAATAAACGTAAAATATCATATAAGATATAATAGTTACATATCAAATAAAATACGCAACATTGCTTTCTTTTTGTCTGCCTTTGTATATTCGGACATTTTAACAAATAATGACAGTATTAGTTGACAAAAAGCCATATCTTCTTCTATTTCTGGTTTTAGAGATGACGACGATGAAGAAACTGGAACACATCTGTTCTCTAGTAAAGAAGTAACTTTACCAATTGCACTTTCTAGAGCATCCGGCTGGGATTTTCCTTTTGACTTTATCCGTTGTTCAATTAAACCTTTGTTCTGCATATGACTAGAGACACTTACTGTAGAAGAGCTATCAGATGCATTTGAGTGCAAAGCCGGAGCTAAGGAATCTCTATTAAAAACAAAGATTTTTCAACATGTTATAATTCTATGTGTTCCTTTGCATGTATATACATATTTAAAAAATATGTCAACTTTTACATAAAATAAATTCTCCAAAAATAAAAAATCTTACAAAAAATAGTCGCTTGTGATGGAAATACTAACCTTACATGCTGTGCGGTACTCGTTAAATCTATATTACTCTTTATTAAAGATTGTTCAAAGTTTACGGAAGAAGAATAATTCTCTTTCTCTTCGTCATGTGATCCAAAGTTTCTGAAACAAAATAGCAAGGGTTTTATTGATTTACAAATATAAGATTCCTACTGTATATGAAAATTAATTAACATATGTTACATACTTTTCAAGACTGGAAGATTCTGCCACTGGAAGTACGCTTTTATTTTGCATGTTGTGTATGTTGGTCATCGTTCTGGAAGAGAAAAAAATAATGTAAGAAATGTATAAAAATATACTTTCGAATATTCTGTAATGTACTATATTTATCAAATATATCTTAAAATATCAATTATTATTTACATTATTTGTTTTAGTTCTATCAATTTCTTACTTTAAAAGATTGGAAGATCCTGCCACCGGAGGAACGCTTTTGTTTTGTATGTTGTGTATGTTGGTCATCGTTCTGGAAAAGAAAAAAATAATGTAAGAAAGGTATAAAAATATACTTTCGAATATTCTGTAATGTACTATATTAATCAAATATATCTTAAAATATCAATTATTTGCATTATTTGTTTTAGTTCTATCAATTTCTTACTTTAGAAGATTAGAAGATTCTGCCGTCGGAGGAACGCTTTTGTTTTGTATGTTGGTCATCGTTCTGGAAGAGAAAAAAATAATGTAAGAAAAGTATAAAAACATACTTTCGAATATTCTGTAATGTATTATATTAATAAAATATATTTTAAAATATCAATTATTTGTGTTATTTGTTTCTGTTCTAGCAATCATATACTTTATATAACATACTTTTATTTTTCTCAAAACAGAAATACGCTTTATTATCCTAATTTCTGTATTACATTCTATATTATACATAATTACACATATTAATCGTACCTTCTCCTTTTAACAAATCGTTCTAGAAATTGCATATTGTCGAAAAATTCAAATGTTTTTCTTTTTGATGCTCCACTTCCAGTAGTTGTTTCTTTTTTCACGTGAATAACGCTCTCTCAGTCGCATCCATCTAGATTGACACTCTTCCACTAGCAATAAAAATTACATTAACCGTCAGTTTTTTTTCGGTGCCGATTTTTAACAAGAAAATAAATAATTTTAGTTAAATGTGGTATACCACTGTAAAGAGTGAACCTTTAGCTACAAAATTTATATAGGAAATTTTTATCTACGTCGCTTTGTTTAACCGGTATAGAGCAAAAACGACAACGGTGGAAAAATTGAAATCTCAAAAATGCCGGGGTTTAACCGTCACACTGCATTTTCAATACATATACGTACATTTAATCCTGAAAAATGATAGGATACATCTTAATAATTGTTTTTTAAAAGAAAAATATAAAAATTTATTTAAAATTTTTATGCGAAACATTATTAAAAAATAGTTACGAGGGTTCCTCTTTCCGCAGAAGTCACTCGCCCGACTTGTTTCACTCCTCGACGTCCGATGACTCTATTCGGTGTCTGAACGGTTGTAATTCCCGTCTCATCCATATTCCATATGCAGTGAGCCTGGAAATGCCCGGAAATGCCTTGGAAATGCACCCGGACTGCTTACTGACGGATTAACCCCAAACACAAGTTTCAGGTTTGATCGCTCACGAAATATTAGACATCAACGATAATGAAAAAACTACACTGGATTCGTGTTCAGCATGCATTACTCTTTATAATCACGTACCTCGAGATTTGGAGAGCAAATATTATTGCAGATATTACAAAATTTCCACGCGCAGAAAATGTAACTTTCACCTTCCGAAAACACGTTTGCCCTCGTAAAAATCATAACACGGCAGGTAACCTATCGAAACTCCGTTGGTCACATGGGTACCATAAGCAGCGTTTACAATGTTAATAGCGAGTTCGCACAATATACAGGTTCCGAGATATTTGATTTGACGGTTCAACCCCGGCGACGGTTAGGCCCCGGTCTCCCCTACATAATTTATAAAGGAAACTTATTTTATAAATTTTAATTATTCAAAAATAACCAATGAAATAACCAATCACAAAGTCATTTATTAGTTTAACTATTTGTTTGTAAGAAATCTTATTTCATCAATGTAACAATCGCGTTTTCCCCGCTCGGAATTAGCTCGCCGGGCCAGGATGAGAAAACGTGGAGACACTGGTTAGTTTCACAAAAACTTTATTCCTTATTCTCTATTTGGTAATACAAATTGATGGAGGGTGTGAGTGTATGTGCGTGGGTGTGTGTTGCTCTGCTGAGCCGCTGTGTATGTGTGTGGGGTGAATCCGCGGTCAAGAGACGGAGGCGCGGTTGCCTTAAATTCGCGGACAAGAGACGGAGGCGCGGTTGCCTTAAATTCGCGGACAAGTACTTATCGCTAGACTTATAACTACGCGGACGGATTCGCGGAGGCACGGTTGCCTTATGCGGACGGTCAGGTGGTCAGGAGCTCACTCGGGGGCACCCGAGCGAGCGGCCCGTACACCGGGGGCACCCGGCTTGAAGACGGGGGCACCCGTCTTCCGTACGGCGGAAAGGGTCGGGGGCGCCCGACCCAACGGCAGGAGAGGGCAGGTAAACCAACCGGGGGCACCCGGCTGGGAGGCCCGTACTCTGGGAGCACCCAGGTGAGAACGGGGGCACCCGTTCTCTGCACGGAGGACGAGGTTGGGGGCACCCAACCTGGTTAAGCGGTCTCGGAGAGTGGTCGTGTCGGGAGCAGGAGCTGGACAGGACTGGTGACTCGAGTCGGCTCGAGTCCCCTATTTATACCCTGAGTGAGAGCGGTGGGGGGCTGCCCCACCGCCCGGGCACAGGAACACGTGTGCCGTGACGCTGGGCACGTGTTAGATGGCCGTCAGGGCCGTAGCGCTAGTGACGAATACGCGTATCGTCACAAATGTTTAATCAAATTTCATTAAGGTTGCTTCCAGCAAGAGACACAGGCGACATAGATGAGACACACAATGTTTGACACAGTGCTTTCTAACAATGATACAACATGACACAAATATACACAGCTGAAAAGCTAAGTAAACTTGTGTCGTGTTGTGTTGTGTTGTAGGAAAGCACTGTATTAAATAATGTATTACTTTATGTTGCCTATCTATTGCTGGAAAACAACTGATATAAAATTAATCAAATTTTCAAGTTATATAACATAATATTAAACAATAACTCATTTCAATTAGTACAATTTTATTGATTAGTGATTTTTCTTTAAAAATCTAAAAATGAGTTAAAATAATAATTGAGTGGATAACTGAAAAAGGCATATCTACCTGTCATGGTCATGATATTCGCTATTTCTACCCAAGCATTCTGTTTTTAATGCTATCTTTAAATCAGTCAGTTCCTTATTGTATAAATAAGGATGGTCACGCACTAAAGAGATCAGTAAAGCATCACCACTCATTTAATTTGTACTCTCCTCGACATATCGAAATCATCGTTCTCATCTTGATATTGTGAATCATAATAATATGAATCATGGTCCATTTTCCTATCAATATTAAATACAGATATATGATTTAATATCAGAAAAAGAAATAATTTTATGATAGTCAAGTAATTTTTATCTAATATTAATAAAGAACATTTAAACATACATTCACAGATATGTTCCGAGGAGGTTAGAAAGGTTAGAAACGGTTTAGCAGGTTCTCGTACGTAGTACGCGGCACTTCTCTTCGCACAACCCACAGCCTGCACAGCCATAAAAATTCATTCTTACGTATTTTTCGACCCTTTATGCATTGTGCTTTATGCACAATGCAAGATCCTTGGAACGAGGAGTGGGGATGAAAATAAAGGATTCTGATTGGCTTATTTCTTTATGCATTATGCGTTATGCGTTATGGAAAAGTGTGTGCTCCCCGCTTTATTGTTCATGTCGCACTTCTGTGCGCCGTCCACCATCTTGCGTCCTGGCGGCGCCAAGATGCGCATGTTAATATACAGGGTGTTCTAAAAAAAGGGGGGCCAAAATTTAGGGAGATATTCCTCACACCTAAAGGATGAAAAAATGTTATATGAACATGGGTGCGGAAACGCTTTATTCAGGAGTTGTGTTGAACATACTGTTGACTTACACAATTACTTACACAAGAAACAATTTAAGATTAATCATTGTGGACGACAATCGTTTAATCAGTAGGTTTATTTACATTTGTTTTTAGTTGTTAATCTTAAATTGTTTCTTGTGTAAGTAATTGTGTAAGTCAACAGTATGTTCAACACAACTCCTGAATAAAGCGTTTCCGCACCCATGTTCATATAACATTTTTTCATTCTTTAGGTGTGAGGAATATCTCCCTAAATTTTGGCTCCCCTTTTTTAGAACACCCTGTATGTACGCTCCATGCGCACGATTGTAGTTTTGTCATCTCGCCGAAGGACGACCCATGGCTGCTGCGGCCCTATCCTTGGCACCTTTGAGAAGATGACGGCTGGGACCGGCAATGGCGGTGGCTCCGTGAAGTCGTCCGATGGCCTGCGCACTGCGGGCGGCTTCAAGGTTAGGTGCCACATAATCCGTAGGGGGTTAAAAGGTGATTAAATGTGCAAATATCTATTTTTAGACTATTTTACGTTTTCCCCCTTGGAGGTCCAACGGGTGAGAGTTAACAAGGGAGAGTACCACCACTCAACTCCTCTTGTCAAGCGGTACAGCATAGGGTATCACCCCCCCTTTCGAGGGGGGGGGGGGTGCGTAACCCTAACCGGATGTATTTACTCTCACTTTATTACAAGAGGTTTAAATAGTAACTTAAGTCAACACGCGTTAAGTAGGATGCGCGGTTACTCTCAGAAACGATCTGTCTGATCGTGTCGCTATTGATATATATATTCATTTTATTAAGGCGGAAGGAGTGCGATGATCCTGACCGGAGCACGTACGCTGCTTTGTATCTGTTCCGCGCGACTCCGCCGCTGTCTCAGCATTCTGGGAACAGAACTGTGACTCGCTTCTTTTCGTCACGTTCTTTTTTAATAATTTAATAATTTAATTGTCTGATTTTATATTAATATCTTTCTTTTCTACTTTGATCACGTATTGATTATTAAACGTGTTCTTATTCCCAAAAGCTGGTCGGGCTACGACATTAAATTAGCATACGACTTCTGTACAAAAGACGAGGATAGTTTAATACGAGTTCACAATGAGTAAGACGAGGATAGCCAATACGGACTTGCAACAAAAATTAAAATAAAAATGAAAACAATTAGTTGAAGACAAAACAATTATAGAAACACATTCTCTTATACTCATAGAAACTTACCACATTAAAATAACAATTACTTTATTAATATTTTTCAAGAACAATTGTTATAACAATTGAAATCATATCATCACCTATCTCAATTAATTAAACCATTAAAATCACCCTGAAAAGTCAACCACTTTCATATATAAAATATTTTTGTATCTCTTAAAACAAATTAATTAACAACAAAAATTAATAACAATGTGAAAATTAAAAGGTATTAATAAAAACGATATAGTCACTTATGAGGAATAATCATTAGAGTTATTTGATGGAAAAACATTTACTACAAGATTGCCTATTTTTGCAACTTACTTTTATAAACAATTTTAAACAATTATTAACCATGTCAACAAGATTTTGCTAGGCCGTACAGTAGCGCCACACATCCACTTTCAGGAATTGGAACTACGAATCACATCCACTTTTCGATACTGTCGATGAATTTGGTTCATGTCCGTGCTATGTATACATCCACTTTTCGATATTGTCGGTATTTGGTGGTTCGTGTCCGAACTACCCAGCTGGAGGGGATATGCTCTGCACAGTGGGCAAAAAGACAGAAAAAGTGGCCATAATTCAAGATTTTGTCGGATTTTTATAAAACTTGATATATGAGGGTTTTTGAAGTCGCTAATAACGAATATGATGTCAAAATCTAAAAATTCAAAATGGCGGATCCAATATGGCAACTGAAATTCATAAAAATTGGTCAATTTCAATGAAATTGGATATATGGGGGTTTTTGACGTCGCTGATAGCGAATGTGGTGTCAAAAATTCAAAAATCAAAATGGCGGATCCAACATGGCGACTGAAACTTATAAAAATTGGTCGTTTTGCATAAAAATTAATTATCAGGGAATCTTGAGGTCGCTCATGCCGAATACAACGCCTGCAATTAGTTTAAAAGATTGTAATATCCAGTGTCTGCCACGCGGAGGTTTGTAGTGGATTTTAGACCTTTTTTCAAGGTGCTTTTTTAATGTGAGTCCCCTCGCCTCTCACAAATCGGGGTGCTTTTTTAATGTGAGTCCCCTCGCCTCTCACAAATCGGGGTGCTTTTTTTATGTGAGTCCCCTCGCCTCTCACAAATCGGGGTGCTTTTTTAATGTGAGTCCCCTCGCCTCTCACAAATCGGGGTGCTATTTTAATGTGAGTCCCCTTGCCTCTCACAAATCGGGGTGCTTTTTTAATGTGAGTCCCCTCGCCTCTCACAAATCGGGGTGCTTTTTTAATGTGAGTCCCCTCGCCTCTCACTGTATTCGGAGTGTTTTATTAACTACTCAATAATAGCAGGCAATCCATCATCACATCGTGCATCGGAATAAAGAAATTGAAGTGGGTTCTAATAAAAATTAATAATCGAGGGACATTACACGACTGACTCTGCTTCTTCGTCCGAAAGCTCTAGTTCGTCGAGACAGTCCATTGTTTCTGAAAACCCAGTTATGTCGTCTTCATTTTCATCGTCGCTGTCTGAGCTGATGCCCGATTCATTTATACTAGAGATCTCTATTTCGGGCATGGAAAGAAGATATTGTATTTCTGGAGGGAGTGGCTGTCGTTTAGTTGTGCTATTGCGTGTACTGTTTAGTCGGGAATCCAAATTTATAGAGGATATCTGAGGATCTGATGAATCCATTGCTCTGTAAAACAGATCTTCCAGGTTCGTAGTGCGACTTTGCTTTCGGCTGTGCTCTAGCCTATACTTTTTATAGTCTTTATTTCGAGCCTCTGAAGCCTCCTCTCCGAGCATTCCAACCGGCAATATGCTATTTCTTATTATCGCAGCACCATGTATTAGAATTTTGTGTAACGCAGATGGCATGCGATACCAGGAGTAGTGTCGGACGTACATCTCAGCAGTAGAACGGCAAAATGCATCAAAGCGTGATGAGTTGATGGGAAGTTGACATGACATTGCTACCAGAATCGTTTTCAAGTTTGTTAGAAATTCCACGTCAAGCCCAAGGCACTGCGCAAGCAGATTAGGATCTTTAAAAGCTCTGCGCGCCGTATTGCCGTCATTAGTAGTTCCAGAACCACCTGGCTTAGGCTTGTCCACTCTTAGCCCCATCTTTTCCCAAAGACATACTTGGATTAGTTTTTTACGATTTGCAAATGCGATTTTGTGAGCCTCGCTTCTTACTTGCCACACTTTAATATCGAGTCGATAAGAAATATGAAGAGCACATTCCAAAAGCCTAATCCATGCATGTAATGGGCTGATGCCGTATTCAAGTGACAGCGGCTTAGGTGTGAATGCGTTTGAGAGGTCGTTGAACTGTAAAGGCGTAGATTGACAAATAGGGCAAGACTGCATAGATTTGGTCCCTGTTATAGTACTCAAAACCTTACCATCTATAAGTGTCATAAGCAGCGAGAAATGCACGCGAACAGTACACTCATCCAGCAATATTTCTACACTTTGCAAGTGGTATATTTGTTCGTCAATGAGGCGCTTCTGTGATATGATGACTTCGGCCGATTCTTTTATATATTGCAGTTTAATCGGACGACAAAACCGGGGTGATTGTGAAGCTCTGTTATTCCATAACACAGAGTTATTCGCGGTTGACAGCCGCAGGGGAATAAGGGTAGTGGCGAATAAATTTTCATCGCTCACGTCAACATTTTGTTTATCGAACCTTTGTTTATAGGCAGAGTGTCCAGAACTCCCGTCAAAGCCCCAGGAGCAGATCAGCGCAGCTTCAACTTCCGCTGAATTCGTAGTTCTTGCATAATGAAGTACAACATCCGCTTGCATGTTTAAGATTCTTTAAGCAGTGTGGTTGAGCAATGCTTGCAAAGAAACCTCAGCACAAGTATCACTGATTGATACAGATTCTGCTGGAGGTCTGCATATTGTTTTGGTAGCTGCGACTTTATTGTACGAGGGAAAAACGTTAGCGTTTCTTGATATCAGCATTTTACGCATACTTATATAGTATTCCTTCGACAGATTATGATCAATCAAGTATGCCAAACCTTCCTGTGGGCTCATTTTTATAATCTGATTCTTCGCCTCTCCGATAAGTTTCCGGACTTTAGCTGCTTGTTCTGGGCCTTCCGAGATATTCTTCAGAACTGCAGTTAAGTCAATTTCGCCCGAAACCCTCGCTGCGTGACGACAAGCCCTCAATATCTTATCCGGATCATTTTGATGTTGAGCGCTGATAAAGGCAGCCTCTCGTCTCTGAGATCTTTCAGATTTTAGACTAAATGGGAGAGATGGTCGACCCAGATCTGGACATGCAGTCAAATTCGAACATTTTTTAACTTTGGCGGTATTCAAATCCAACTCTGGCAACTTAAACTCTGAATCTAGCCAGCACCCATTTAAGGACTCAAATCTATCCTTACTCCTTTTCGCTAATTCCCATTTCTTATTCCGTTTACTTTTCAGAGCGCTTAAAAATTTTTTCAATTTATTTAGCGATTCAACCTCGACGTCACCTATATTTATATTCAATTTTTCAAGAATGTAATTCACAGCCACAACTGTGTCTTTTTTGCCATCTGACAATTGTTGAACAATTTCTCGTTTAGTAAATTTGTAATTCATGGTTTCTAATTATTTATAACTCATTCAAATACTTAAATGATACTAATATGCGAATACAAGTATACCGATCAATGGTTATCAAGGATCTCAAGGGATATCAAGAGTTACAAAATTATATGCAACTTCTGGAGAAAAAGTATGTTCAAAGTTAGAGATAATATATTTGATGTATTTAACTTCGAAGGTGTTCGAACGTCGACGGACGATGATCCCGAGCGAGGCGAGTCGTAGGCATATGTACCTTCAGCGAACGCAATACACTTTATCAAAATATCTATCGGTGAAAAGTTTCATAACGCTGCGCTTTGTATAACTCCTCATGTGGTTTTTTAAATACGAGAAAGAGCAACCCGTCGCCTCCATCTAGCGGCGCGGCGCGGCGGCGCGGTGCTGCGTACTGCTCGCGGGATTCATTGTAACCAAATAATATATTATTTGGTTGAAATTACTTTATGCAAAACAACAAATTTTTATAAGTTTCAGTCGCCATGTTGCATTTATAGATTTTGACATCATATTTATTATTAACAACCTCAAAAACCCCCACATATTAAGTTTTATAAAAATCCGACAAAATTTTAAATTTTGGCCACTTTTCCTGGTCTCCTGGCCCACCGCGCCGCGCCGCGCCGCGCCGTGCTGATAGATGCCTTGCGATCCATTCAGTGACGAATTTCTTCGAAGAATATGAATTCGGGCAAAAATGGGCAGATTTTTCTTCAAGCGCACATTTTGAAGAATCCAATGACACTTTGATTTTCCTGATCGGATGAGTTGCCGCAAGTTGCCGCGATTCGGAAAAATGCAAAAAGTTTAAAAATCCGATAATATACAATTTTCATGTTTCGGAATTTTATTTCTTCTTTTCCCTGAAGTACGGGCATTTTTTTCATGAATATTCAATGTGCAAGTAGTGCAATAGAGCGAAGAAATCTTTAAAATTCGGTTTAATACATCAAAAATAATTAATTAATTCAATGAATGAAGAGTTAGTTTTTCATGCAAATTATTGAATTCAAATCGTTGTTAAATCAATGGCATCTATTTAATTGGTATGAAACTTTAAAAATAAGTACTTCAAGTTGTCTACATTAAAATAAAAAATGTGTTTAGTCTGATGTGTTTAGTCGACTTTTGGCCACTTTTTCTGTCTTTTTGCCCACTGTGCGAGCGAGCGAGGATTATAACAAAGCACGATTTGACACCGTCTCAAAATGACACGGATTTTTTGCATCATGCATATGTCACGGTTTTGAGCAAATTGTAATCCATGCTCATGAATTTTGGTCGTTGGTAAATCGGGGTTTTACTATTGGTATACATGCAATATTGTGACAGTGTCAAATCGTGCTTTGTTATAATCCTCGCCGGTGTGTTGACCTTATACGACATGCCTCTTCTTGCAAGACCTTTCATATCATTGTGTGTCGTGTCGACAAGATCGTCAAGTCTTCTCGCAGAGAGTATTCATTATGTACATGGCTCTGTATTCCACGTTTTTCAGACCGAATGGTGAGTTTCCTAAGGAATCTTTTTAATATCTCAACATTAATTGAACAAATTTACAGATATGGATCAATTGGTCTATGTTTCTGATACTTTGAATCGGTAAACTCACCATACGGTACGGAGAACGTGTAACTTAATTTCTGTAACTGCCGCTGAAGATGGCTCAAAACTGAGCCGAAACGTACGGATCGATGTAATGTATCAAAACGACGAATAAATCAGTTATTTCTGATATTACGCACTGTGATCTGCCTCTGACCCTCATAGCCTTGACTTCTCCTATTTTAATCTCGAGGGTCCTCATATTACTTTATTTATTATTTTGACTTTTCTTTCATAAAATTTTATTATGTTCTTTGAAGGAGTATAAATCCTTCTTTCGAGTACATGATAAAGACTTTTTCTAAAATTTGTACATTTTAAGACTATTATCAAGAAAATATTCTTTCTTAAAGACAACCGTTACTTACTAAAAGAAAAAAAGTAAATTGAGTAATCGCTTTTTTAAGCAGTACAATTGATATTTCCCTGTGTATGCATGTACACACGTATGTACATACGTACGCATAAAAAATTTTTCTATGTTAGAAAATTTTATTTCTATTTAAAAAAGGCGAGAAACTATCATCGCTCAGGACGGGGGCCCGGCGTTACGCGCCGCTCGTGCGTAATCATCGCCGCTTGTAGTAAACAACTGCCCGCGCGCCGACCGCGGGGCGGCCGCATCTCGCCGCGCGCTTGGATTAGGCGGTGGGCCGGGCCAATACGGCGATTTTTAATCATTAATAACTCATCAACTATCGCGAAAATTGCAAAATGGTACATGACTTTTCGACTCAGTTTGGCTCGCTCTATCTAAATATGAGAAAAGTACCAAACATTCAGTGACACCCTGTATAATTTTTCAAAAATCATCTTAAGAAACAAATTCAGTTTAAAAAGAGTAATAAAATTTGAATTGGATATATGATATAATATTTCTTAATCTCGGGTGAATGTCAGAAACCAGTGCCGGCTCATTATGAAATTTCGTGTTCGTAAATATATTTATGAAAAAAGTATATTTATAAAGTTAAAACATTCTTATCAAATCCTTACAAGGGCCTCACTAGACAAAAATAAGGAAACCTTTCTCATGGCATCCCTAATAAATAATGATCGGGACCTCATCCAGTTAGCGCATAAACGCAGTATAATAATACTTTCATTAATTATAATCTTTATATCACTTTGATTAATTATAATCTTTAATAGAAATTACGTGGATGCAGATTTATCCACAAACTATCCACATGGATGCAACGTTTTTTTTTCATCACTACATCGAAGTCTTTTATCCTCGAAATGTCAATAAAAATTCCCTGTACATATTTCTTAATAGATATATCCACAGAGAATCTACATTGATATTTCGGAGATAATAGACTTCGATGTAGTGATGAGAAAAGAACGTTGCATCCATGTGGATAGTTTGTGGATAAATCTGCATCCACGTAGTCCACGTAAATTACATGGATTCGACGTGGATGTGACGTGACTGTTTTTATCGGGACGATGCAGAAAACATGTAAGACTTGTATGTCCTGTATCATTGCGAGATTTCGCAAACGTTAAAAAGTAAAGAATGGAAACACTTAATGAAGTATAACAAAAAATATTTTCTAAGTATTAAAACTGTAAAATCCGAAGATCGTAGCAAAACGCATTTGGTAATATTTGATCGAGCTTTATTTATTTGGACTTTATGCAAAACGGGCACTACTAAAGAAATATTTACTGACGCTACGTTTAAAACTGCTTCTATTTTATTAGAAAATAAAAATAAAAATACAACTGTTAATAAAACACGACAATTTTTTACATTAATGGCTTGAAAATTTAATCATGTAAGTTATTTAAAATTTATTAATATAATATCTATTTAAAAAGTTGTAACAATGATTCTAAACATAGAAATTATTATTTCTTTTTACATATTTTTCTATTCTAGGGAATACCTTTTGCGTGGGTTATCATGGAACGAAGGAAATATACAGATTATAAACCAATATTAGAATATATATTCAATAAATTAGCACCGTCATTGCGTCCACGAACAGTAATGACCGATTTTGAATTTGCTCTTCAAAAAGCTTTTTTAACGGTCTTATCATATCCGCTGAAGTAAAAGGATGTTATTTTCATTATTCACAGGTATAAATTCTCTCTCTCTCTCTTTCTCTCTCTCTCAATCTTTATTATTGTATGCATAATATTTTAACGTATATATTAAAAATATTACCTATGCATACAATAACAAGTCATATATTAAATATTTTTAATTATTTATTTAAATCTTTATAATATTTTATAGGCGTTATGTAAAAATATTAAAAAGTTCATAGGAAAAAAGAAAGCAAATTCGAAGCAATCAGAGGAAATACTTACAAAGCTAATGGCTTTGGCGTTATTACCTGAAAAAGATATTGTGACAGCTTTTCATAATATTAAATTAGACATGTCGCTATATGAGACGTCGATCCCAACGTTATTTTCGCTATTACGACCGTTTTTGGATAAAACGAGTAGTACTAACCCGATTTTCAATGTATCGGAAGCTTAAACGAACAAATAATTTAATAGAACGATACCACAGGACATTAAATCATAAATTTACAGATAACCATGACCCATGGATGTTTATAAGTAAGTTTTGTACATTAATATAAATTGTGAGGAGTAACTATATATATGTATATATATTCATAATTATTACGTAAAATATTATTATATATACCATTTGCTTTAATTTCTTATTTACAGAAAAATTAGGAGAATTGCAGGCGACAACTCGTCGAGATCTGACGACTTTAAAGGCAGCAAGATTAAGATATAGTTGAATTATAAAAAATGGATTATAATGCTCTTGTGAACACGTGGGACAGATTAGACGATGGCCTCTCTATAGAAGATTTTTTGTCATTGACAAGTTCATTACTATCAAAATTATTAGATAATAACAAACAATTTAAATAAATAATTCGTATAAACTGTTTACTAAAATGTTTTTGCTTCAATAAATTTTTAAAATAAAATAAAGATATGCGTTCCGTATTTACTTCTGTACATTTTTTAATATTTCTTAAATATTCTATATAGGGGAGACCGAGGCTATCTGTCTAGGGGGGCTATGTGCATGTCCACAGCACAGCTATCTCAAGTTTTAAGAGACAGATGTCTCTACCATTGTAACAAAGTAATTGAAAAATTCCCTACGTAAGATATTTAAATGTTGTTTGTTTTCTTGCGATGCCTTTTGCAGACGCTATATACGTTAAATGAAATAGGTCAGTCATATTACACATCGAATTGTCCAATTAATCTTCCCAGGTTGCAACCACCATGAATCGCTTTAATTTGAGGTGCTATAAGTGGGATTTATTTTGCTTCGCAAAATTATCACGGAATAAAAAGTTATTAACAATATTATCAACAAAAAACGCGATTTTTTTAATTTTTTCTCAAATATCTCGAAAACTAAGCAAAATAGGGTAACTATATAACTATACGTACCTTTTTTGTATAGAGCGTAAAATTATCTACAATAATGATCTGAACAACATTGATCGTCAAGTAAGTCGTTTAGCTTGCACGTGCCGTCAAAGTCCGAGACTCGGATCCCAAAAACCCTCAATTTCATCGTTTTCTTGATGTTGCGCCGGTGATTTTTTTCCGTCATTTAAAATGGAATTAAAAATCACCAAAAAATCACACATCATCTGATAACTACAAAGAATACTTTTCATGGTGCAACCAATTTTTTAGACCCTTTTTCTTTAGTTTGTAGCTATGTAAGCAAAAAAATTTGATTTTTTTTGAATAGTTTTAGTTTTTCGCTGTTTTCAGGCCTTAGAATTTATTTGAGACGAATTTTATCGTATGCATCTTGTTGTGGACGAAATTTGCAACAAAAAAGGACCCTTGTTTTTTTTTCGTACGATGAACGCTGATTTTTTATTGACGCACAAAGTTATCCAATATTGCGCAGTCAGATAACGCTTAACTTTGCGCGTCAATAAAAAAATCAACGTTCGTCGTACGAAAAAAATACAAGGGTCCTTTTTTGTTGCAAATTTTGTCCACGACAAGATGCATATGATAAAATTTGTCTCAAATAAATTCTAAGGCCTGAAAATAGCGAAAAACTAAGACTAATCCAAAAAAATCAAAATTTTTTGCTTACATAGAGCTACAAACTAAAGAAAAAGGTTCTAAAAAATTGGTTGCACCATGAAAAGTTTCTTTGTAGTTCTCAGATGATGTGTGATTTTTTGATGATTTTTAATTCCATTTTAAATGACGGAAAAAAATCACCGGCGCAACATCAAGAAAACGATGAAATTGAAGGTTTTTAGGATCCGAGTCTCGGACTTTGACGGCGCGTGCAAGCTAAACGACTGACTTGACGATCAATGTTGTTCAGATCATTATTGTAGATAATTTTACGCTCTATACAAAAAAGGTACGTATAGTTAGTTACCCTATTTTGCTTAGTTTTCGAGATATTTGAGAAAAAATTTAAAAAATCGCGTTTTTTGTTGATAATATTGTTAATAACTTTTTATTCCGCGTTAATTTTGCGAAGCAAAATAAATCCCACTATAACACCTCAAATCAAAGCGATTCATGGTGGTTGCAACCTGGGAAGATTAATTGGACGTTTCGATGTCTAATATGACTGGCCTAAAAAGCGAAAAGAATTATTAACATTTTTCGACGTTCGAAAAATTTGCTGTGCGACAGTAGTTTAACTCAAATTAAAGTAAGCAATTCATAAAATTATCAATTAATATATATAATAGTTATCAGGTGTGAGAAACGTCAAATCTTAATTCCGCATTATCTAAAATTGGCAACATGTTAAAAACTGAAAAACGTGGTCGGGGCTATCTGTCCTATTTTTGATGGGGCAATGTGTCCACACTTCAATGACGAATTGTTCTTTTATAAATAGATAATGGTGCGTAACTACAAAAGAAAGACTTTCCTTAAGACGGATAAGGTAGACATATCCAATAAAATTATATTTAGAGCGATTAAAAGAATAAAAATTGAGCGAGAATCTTTTCAACAGCGTTAGACTTTGGAATAAATGTTCAGGCTCTCACTCGCTACTGTAAAAAAGTGACCTATGAGCAACTACTTGATTCTGCGATTCAAGAATTGTCACCAAATTTTTATTATAAAAATACACGTCAAGTTGAATATATGAGTTTGTCTTAAAGTATTGAGTATTTTCTATTTCAAACGCTGCCGAAGATAAAGTAAAGGCTCCAAATAAAAAAAAAGATTAAAGAATTAAGGGGACAAAAGAAACTCATCACATTGATTTTGCAACGGACTCAAAATCAGTTTGATGCCACCGTATATAAAGAAAAGTCAGCTCTATGCAGGAAACTTGTCAAAAAATCTACACAAAGTGCCTGCTACTTCTCTGACTCCAACGAGTAGGCAGTTTTTTCAGTATTATATATTAATAATAAATAATATTATAAATAAGTATAAAAATTAACAATAATCAAACAAAGGGCTTGCGAACCAGCAGGATGTTTATGCTATCGTGTATATATATTTCGAAAAATGACACAAACGTTTCGGCCATAACTGTGGCCTTCTTCAGTGTAATAAATAGTCGTTAAAATTTAAAACCTACCCCCTTACAGTAATAAAAACGCCATTCGCTTACAAAATCAGATTATATATCCCCTTACAATAATTCAAACGCCATTCGCTTACATTGTCATTACAATTGTCGTCTCACGTCCGATAACGGCTCGTCGACGTAACATCGTGTCTGGTTATTAATACGAGCCTTCCCTGAGTCGATCGAGAAAAAATCCGTCTCTAATTTGTCCACACATTGCATTGGTAAGGAGGGACTGAGGTTGAAAATCCTTATCCTTAGAAGTGAAATATCTAATTTGTAGTTGAATTCAACGTATACACTCAATTCTTAAGTACCTTCAACCGTAGAAACGCTCCTCGAGAGACCCATGTTCGGCTGTGTTCGGTCAGATGTCAAATGCGAGAGTCAGAGCATTATCGAGAGGAACGTGTGGAGGGGACTGCGTATATGGTAGGGGAACGAAACCTTGGTGGGAATCAGCACGGCGGGAGAGCGTTAAGGATCGGGAGATACGCCTCTGGCAATAATTCCGTGTCACTATGTTTATTAAGACCCTCACTCTGTCTTTTAATATGCAGCATTTCAGAGATAAGACGTTTATTATATATAGGTTCATTATCTAAGATTTTTACTCCTTCCCAATCTAATCTGTGATCCGTTTTGAGGCGATGTTCGGTAATGACTGAAGGAGATCCGCTTCTCTTCATAATGTCGGATTTATGCTCTTTAATCCTGGTTTTAAGCTGTCTTTTCGATTGCCCTACATAAGTGGCCTCACAATCAACACAACTTATCTTATACACTATTCCACAGTGTGCCGATTTTTCTAATATATCCTTACCCGTCGTGATAAACTTGTTCAACTTGAACGGAATCGTGAAAGCCGGGCGGAAATTAATTTTTTTGGCTAACGTTGTAAAGCCATCCGAAATAGATTTTATATACGGAATAGTAAAATTAGAAGTCTTAACAGATTGACTGTTAGGTTGTGTATTGTGATCAAGGAATTTAATCCTTCTTCTGATCGTAGAAAAAATGAAGCCAAGCGGATATCCATTATTAAGTAATATGTTAATCGTATCTTCTAAATTTTTCTTATGAAACTGTGGGTGGGACAGAGAGATGATCTTATCTGTGAGACCGTATATTACGCCTCTTTTGTGACAAAGGGGATGGTTCGAATTGAAATTTAAATATCTGCCAGAGTAAGTAGGTTTGTGGAAATGGTCGAAAATAATCCTCTCATCCTCTATTACAATGGTGACATCCAAAAAATTAAGTCTGCCCTCCCGTCCGATTTCACACGTAAATTGCAACCGTTCATGCAAGGAATTAAAGATCTCCAATGTATTCTCGATCTCATTACATGGGGCATTCATTGCAATGTCATCAACATATCGAAAATAAAATTGTGGAACATAATTGAGTTGTGAGATTGCAACCTGCTCTAGGTCACACATGACCATGTCCGCCGCTATCGGTGATAGGGGAGAGCCCATTGGACTGCCAAAAATTTGTTTGTAGAATTTGTTGTTAAACGAAAAATATGTCGAGTTAAGAATCAGTCGGATTGCAATTATGAATTCATCAAACGGAATGTCTGTGAGTTTCGAAATCTCACTCCACCTTTTAGTAACACTGTCTACCACCAAGTCTGTTGGAACATTGGTAAACAGTGAAACGACATCCAATGATATTAATGTACAATTAGAGTCGAACGGCTTACCATTTAATTTGTTAATCAAATGGTAGCTATTTTTAATATGGCTAGGAGATTCCGAAACACCTTTAGACAAAATTTCATGTAAACAGCAGGCAAGCATATACAAAGGGCTGTTAATAGATGACACGATTATTCTGAGAGGATTGCCAGGCTTGTGTATTTTAGGCAATCCATAAGCTCTTGGTAGGATGCCGTCCGTACAATTAAGTTTTTTGTACATGGAGTGATCAATATATCCCTTATTCTTCCATCTTGTTATTAGAGAGCGTAACTCACTCGAAAGTTTTTTTACCGGATCTTTTTTAATTACTTCGTAGAAGGAAGTATCCGAGAGTGATAACTCCATGTTCCTTACGTATTCGACCTTGTCCAAAGCCACCGTGACACTGCCTTTATCAGCTCTTGTAAATAGAATTTCTGGATGTTCCTTAATAAACTTTTTAGTGGAATTAATCCATCCCAAAATCAATTTGTCGTTCTTAGTAACCATAAGTTTTTTGTTAGAGATTTTATTAAGTAAAGATACCGATTCGTTTCTGACCGCCCCTCGAATGGATTCTTGGCATTTGTTAATGTTACCCTCTATGTGCAATAGACTCAGTAATCAGTTTAGGCATTTCAAATTCATTAATCGGAACCCCGAACCGTTCACCCAATTGTAACAGGTAGACAATTTCATCCGGGATTGTGTATGTGCTTAGATTGCGAAACCAACCATGCTGAGGAGAATCTAAAGAAGATTCTTGTTTGAAATTATTAGCCTAAAGAATAACATGACAAACATTCGGCCCCGGGTTGTTAAAAGAAATTTTTTTCCTCGGAATGTCAGAATCCACCAAGTTTGCCTCGTCAGAACAAAAATAATTAATATCACCTATCATCGATTTCTTACGTATGTGAGAGCTTTTCGTCAGCCAACTTATTTTTTTGTCAACTCTTTCCTTTCGGCTGTGCCACAGATGACTTTCGACAATTCCCTGGCGAGCAAAGAAGGCATTCCCGATCCCCGGAGGAAATACATAAAAATTAATATAGTATAAATAATGTGTTTTTTATTATGTGGACAGATAGCCCCGCATATAGGGCTATCTGTCTACGCTTGACTTGTTCACTTAAAAAATTCGCCTCTTTAAAATGTTAAACTATCAATGATTCTAATTATGTTTTTTTTTTAATAGCAAGGTTGAAAGGTTATACCATTAATATTTTAGTCAAATATCTTTATTAGTTTTTTAGTAAACTCGAAAAAAGTGTAAAGTGTGGACACATAGCCCCGGTCTCTCCTATATGATAAATAATATATAACAGCGTAAAACATATACTTTTTATGTATATGTGTATATATATATATTAGGGTGGTCCTTATTTTTCGACTTTTAAATTTATTCTGCGGCACCCCCCAGAATGTTTCCAATTCGCAGAAAAATAATCCCTGCCAAAGCTCAGCTCGATCGGATAACGGGAACCCGTGCCCCCGGATTTTTAAACATTTGAGTTCTCTTGTATTAAACTGTTTATTCCATCAACATTGGTTTTTAAGGTAGTTCGATGATGAATGGCCGAAGTCAAAACAATGTTTATAATTTTTTTATTTATATGATGATAAAAAAATAGAATAACGCATCGCAAAGCTTCGTAACGACGTAAAAAGACCATTAGTAAGTAATTTTTACGTTGTAGAATAATATTTTGCCTGAAATAGATTAAAATAAGTGTGTGTTAACGCGTCGCTTGACTAGTTTTCAACTTTAATTATTAATTTAAAAAAAACTGTACGGTGGATGGTGTTCACCTTCAATTATAGGCTTTCTCACAGTGTCCTCTTTCCATCGATATATATTGTTCGGACATTTTTGGCAAAAGATTTTTCGCAAACTCGTGTTATTCATAGGAAACTATACCTCTTTTCCTATTAGACCAATGTTAAAATCATTAAAACCACTTAATTTTGAAATTTAATATCTTGAGAACGGGACGGTAAATTATCTTTTTTCTAGGCTTAATCGATTCAGGAGAGTTCCTTCTTTCGATATAAAAAATAAAACCTATCACTTTTGGCAAAAGTTGTTTCATCATCGAACTACCTTAAAGCGTATTTTCCACAAAAATCGGCCTAAAGCACTTTTCTTTTTTTAACATGTGTGTCTTGCTTTTCTGCATCGTTTAAGACCTTATACGTCTCATTTAAACAATTAGGTAAATTGTTAATAACTACAAAATAAAAATAAATAGTTATTGCATTTATTGCTTGATCAGCTGGAAAAAATTATGTATGGGCTATAAAAGTTATAATAGTATGTTTAGAGCTAAAAGAAGAACAAAAATTAAAAGATTTCATGTCTTTATTAAAAACAATCAATTTTTTGTGGCTAACGTTACCTAATAATATTTATTGCAATAATAAGGTTTTCTTTGTCGAATCAGGGAAGCGGCGGCGATAATCTTTTACAACTCGTAATAAATACTGTTTTTGATCTTCGTTTCTAGTAATTAATTTACTGTAATCCTCCATTAACTTAACGCCTCTTTCCGCTGTATCGTTAATAACTTTTAATTTGGATACAATTTGAAAACCTTTTTTAAAAGTGTCGTTTTCTGACCAGGTTGACGGGTCAGTCTGCATAAAATCCCGACTAATATTAACCCTTAAATGCCACCCGGGGTCCAGCGGACCCCAGACCCTTAGAATGATATATTTTAAAATGTTCCCGCCAAATATGGAGCTCATATTTATTTATTTATTATTTATTATTTTTTTGATTTTGGAGCCAACATTTTAACTGTTGGCGATCTTAATTTTTTATACTATGTTGAAATTGAAATTTTAACAATCCCAGATAGCCAAATCTGTTCGAACAAATAATGCCAAATACTTGCTACAAATTTTGGTTTCAGAAATGGTACAAATTTGCATCAAAATTTGTTTTATCAAATGTTGTCGACAAACTGCTAGCAAATACGTATCAAAACATGCGTACACAATTGACGCCAAATTGATACCAAATATCGAGCAAAGCTTAGTAGTACCTGATAACAATTGGCATCAAATTGCCGCTAAAATTAGTTGACAAAACCTAACACCAAATTAATGCCAAATATTGAGCTAATTTTGGTGACAAAGCTTGAGAACAAATTGACGCCAAATACCGAGCAAAGCTTAGCAACTACCTGATAACAAATTGGCACCAAATTGCTGTTAAAGTTTGTTGACTAAACCTAACGCCAAATTGATGCCAAATATTGAGCAAATTTTGGTAACAAAACTTAAGAACAAAATTGACGCCAAATACCAAACGATGTTTAGGGCGTTTCATTCAGATGGCGCGACACATGAGTCGCCACTTTCAATGCGCCCCCACCTCCTTCCTCGCTCTTGTTCAGTGTCATGGCCGCTCTTGCTGCGTTTCTTCGGACGAGACGAGTACGTTTTCGTAACTGATTGAGCTAAGCGGCACGTATTCTGGAGACCAACCGAGCGAGATTCGACTTCCCAAGGAGAGCTTACCGCCAGGAAAAGGAGAGCTTGAGGGAGGATTGAGGCGAGGAGTCCGGTCCAGCGAGCAGGGCCCTTCCGATATTCTCATTTGGGACGCCATATTGGAAGATCGACATTGATCGTGGTAGTACAAGGGGCTCTGCAAGGTTAATTCTCGTCTTAAGATCTGGAATTGCTCTCATTCTTGTGGCTCTGGTTTATATTCTAGCCCTAGAATTGATCTCGTGGACAAAAGCAGAGGCCCCCCTCTCTTTTCTTTTCTTTTTTTTCTTTTCTTTTCTTACTTTGATTTCAATCAGTAATCCAGACTCCTTAATTCCGCCCTGTAAGATCTGGTTAATTCTCGTCTTGAGATCTTGGAATTGCTCTCATTCTTGTGGGTCTGGTTTATATTCTAGCCCTAATGTAATTTTAATATATGCATTACAATTTACACTGTCAAATAATAAATAATATCGTTTGATAATAATAACAACAGTATAGATAATAGTAACAATTTTATTACTTGACTTATTTCATTCTATTTTTGACAACTCGTATATACATTACATTAGTATTACATTAGTGGCTAAGGTCTATACTATGTCATAGTGTAGATCTTAGCTACATTTCTGGCAAGTCAGTCCAAAGTATGCGGCTTTGTTCTCTATCCTTTTTATCTGTAGCAATTTTATTTCTTTTTATTTTTTAATTATTTTTTATGTATTATCTCTTATGTATCAGGTTTCTGAAGAAGACTAAGTATATAAAGTCGAAACGTAAAACGTTAATTGTATTTAAAATTTGTTTAATTAAACGAGATTTTGTTTTTAAATTTAAATTGATGACCTTTTATAACTCGAGAAAATCAGCCAGCCTTCCATCCTATAAGTTATTTTGTACTGTTAGTTTAATTAATTTAGTTATATTTTTTTCCATTAACATTCCATTTGTTATAGTGATTGTGCAGTAGAAAATTTGAAAAAATAAATGTTTTTAAAAAGTAAAGATAGTATATATTTTGAAATCTATGTATTTTATGTAAACATAACATTTAAATTTATTTGCAGTTTATTTTAGAACATGCCAAAAAACACCGTTTCATAAGCTTTCTAAGAAAGTTAAAAGGCAGAAAGTGAATGTTGAAGTTGTAGAAGAACTCAATTCAACAGATTCTTTAATTGAATTCGATCAGTCGCATATTCAGCAAGCACATGCTTCCGTTAAAAGCCAAAGTTCCGTAATACCAGATTTTCTTCATAATCAAAAAGAATCTGAACTTTCTCATTATTCTTAACTTTTTCATCATTCTGAACTTCCTCACCATTCTGAATTTTCTAATAATTCTGATCATTTTGAGTACTCTGAACACTTTGATTTCGAAAATAACGATAATTATAGAGATATATTTAACATTAACAGACACACCGGCAACAATAACGAGGCTCATTCAGATGACAACGATGATAATTCTGAAAACTGCGAGAATAGTGATGAGAATAAAAAATATTCGAAATGTTTCGTGAAAACAAGAGTTATAAAGAAGAGTTATAAGAGTATAAAGAGTTATACTCTTATAGTCTTAAAGAAGAGTTATAAGAGTATAAAGAATATGTAATATTATGTAATAAAATGTTTCATTCTACTTGCCGTTTGAATCTGATTAAGGCAAAATTGTAATATTAGTTTGAAATAGAAACAATTTAAAACAATTTAAAATACAAGGGAAATGCTTTAGTTTTATACTATCATATTCTTGCAATATAAAATTTTTACATATTCTTTCTTTGATTAAAATATTCTCAAATAATCTTGGAACTGTTGATAAATATCGTGTATTTTTTTATCTTAAAAGTTTAAAGTTTTGTTTGAAATAGTTTAAAAGTTTTGTTTGAACGGTTTAAAAGTTTTGTTTGAACAGTTTTTTTCTGCTGTATATTAATTTCTATTACATCAAACACTACAAAATTCACTTCGTTGCTTGCACCTAAATGATGTATATTATTCTTTGTTATTTCTTTCTGACAACAGTACTGCATTATTCCATCGTAATCGACGAACTATGCACATTGTGAACATTGTTTATTTCAATTTTGCATTCTTGCAAATAATAAATCGTGTTTCAAGTTTGAACTAGTTGTTTAAATATGCACGGTAGTTATTATTGTATGATTAAAGAAAGGAAAGTTAGTAGTATTAGGCTTATAAGAATATTGTTTTAGATGCATTTTCATAGAAATTATACTCGTGTTTTCAGTAAGATTCTATAAATCCTTCTTATACCGGCCAATGCATTATCTGCGCACGGAGTATGTGTTCCAGGCATTATATAGATTCTCGAGTGTTTACAAATATTGTATGTGCTGTTGACAAAGTTAAATGTTTGCATATGTCAGTAAATTCACATTGTATAACATTTACTGTAATTAATATATAATTAATTATTTATTGCCACCGTTAGATTTTATAAATGTCTTATAATGTTTTATAAATATAAAGATTTCTTTTAACATATGTATAAATAATTTATTGTAAATCAATAAAAAATTATATGCTTTTTATAATTTAATGCTTTTAATTTCCCTAAAAAAATATATTTTAGTATTTATTAATGGCTACGTAACAAGGCTTGCTGCAATTTGGCGTCAAGCTGTGTCATCAAGATTTGCTCTGTATTTGGTGCCAATTTGCTGTTAAGTATTGTGTCTCAAATCTTGTTTGATATTGATATCAATTTGGCGTCGGGTTTTGTCAACAAACTTTGATAGCAATTTGTCAACAATTTGCTGTTAGATTGCTGGCAAGCTTTGCTCGTATTTGGTGTCAATTTGGCGTCAAGTTCTTTTGTCAAGGTTTGCTCGCAATTTGGCACAAATTTGCTGTCGAGCTTTTGTTGGCAAGCCTTGTTCACAATATGGCGCAAATTTGCCGTTGAACTTTTGCTGTCCTGTTTTGCTCGATATTTGGCGTCAATTTGGTGTCAAGTCATGTACACAAGCTTTGCTAGCAAAACACAAGCGTATTGCAGACACAGATCGCACCGAATTTGTCGACAAGTTTTGCGCGTATTTGGTGTCAAATTGGTTACAATTTGCTGACAAATTGTTTACTGGGATATAAGCATTTATTCTCTTTTCTAAGCCTTGAACAACATTGAAAATAATTTTCATAACTAAATATCAAAAAATCATAAGTAAGGAGACATTTTTCATGCTGGGGTCTTTTAGACCCCATGTGTCATTTACGAGATTCTTGAGAGGTGTGGCATTTAAGGGTTAAATCCGTCGAAAAAATCAGCTGTTTTCGTAGTTACGAATGTTCGATATCTTTTTCTAGCACTTCAGGAATATTGTGTGCTCTTATAACTACGCGCTTAAGGAGGTTCTACAGGTACTCTCTAGTCAGTCGAGAGATGAAGAGAAAATCTTCAAATTCATCAATTCTAAGTATTCATAAAATATTTCATGAATTTTGATGATGTTAGAGCTTATATCATACCCGTATTAGTCGAAGCGAGGAATAATTAAAATATCGTGTAAGTGCTCCTTTGACTCCGGCTTCTTATACATGCGAGAAAATGTGATAACGTCACGAACTTGAGTCTCGCTGTTCTGCTCATATAAGCGTGGTCCTTTTCTAGTCAGTGACTGCGTTTACTTTTATAAATTTATAATGACTCCTCCAAGCCCGACCAATTCATGGAGAAATAAGGATAGAGTCTTACGTGGTGTCAAAAGAGGAAAATTCGCTAAAAAGAAAGTTGTTCTTCGAATGGAAAATGCCCAAAAATCATTGACAGATAAAAGGTTATGTGAGGTGCAGTCGCTGGCGACGTTGTTAAATCTCCCTTGTTATTCGAAGCACGCTACGTGAACTGTGATATGGCCTGTTTCAATAGCCAATATCACAAAAATTTTACACGATAACCCTTGTTTTTCTCGATATTTCTGAAAAGCTTAGATTAAGATCTATAAGAGCTCCGTTTTTTGAATCTCTGGTAGGCCGCCTTCATATAATTAATATCTCGTTTCCTGTCTCCGGGAACCCTTTTGCCATAAGAGCTCATGTTAAAACTGTGATTTCAAAATTCATTTTGCAAATTTTTTACACGATAACCGATGCTAAAATTTTTTGAGCACTTTTCTCGCATCTCACTTTATACGTCCATAAAGTTTTTTTCCAATTTTTAGATACATCCATTATCTGTAGAACCTCCTTAACACTTTCATTTGTCGATATTTTTCTACATTGATAGCTTCAATCATCTACTTTTTCGTATCTGCGGATACTTTCTGATCAAAGAACGCAAGCGCAAAAGCTTTAGGACTTAAGTATAAATATTATTAGGTAACGTTAGCCACAAAAATTGATTGTTTTAATAAAAACATGAAATCTTTTAATTTTTATTCTTCTTTTGGCTCTAAACATACTACTATAACTTTTGTAGCCCATACATAATTTTTTCCAGCTGATCAAGCAATAAATGCAATAACTATTTATTTTTATTTTTAGTTATTACAATTTACCTAATTGTTTAAATGAGACGTATAAGGTCTCAAACGATGCAGAAAAGCAAGACACACATATTAAAAAAAGAAAAGTGCTTTAGGCCGGATTTTTGTGGAAAATACGCTTTAAAAAACCAATGTTAATGGAATAAACAGTTTAATACAAGAGAACTCAAATGTTTAAAAATCCGGGGGCACGGGTTTCCGTTATCCATCGAGCTGAGTTTTGGCAGGAATTATTTTTTTGCGAATTGAAACAGTCTAGGGGTGCCGCAAAAAAATTTAAAACAAAATTTTTTGTCGAGTAAATATATAAAAGGACCACCCTAATATATATATATATATTATATAATATATATATATATACGTATATATATATCTATATATATATCTATATATATTATATATATCTATATATTAGGGTGGTCCTTAGGTATATGTATATACCCTAAGGACTTAGGTGTCCTTAGGGTATATATAGACATAATAATTCGTATAGATAACAATCTAAGATCTAACATCAGACATAGTTACGCTGCACACACACACGCACACACACACATATTTCCTTTTCTTTTATTGTCTTGTTTTATCGCGATGCGAGGGAGAGGTAGAGGCCGAGAAAGAGGCAGAGGCAGAGGCAGAGGTAGAGGAAGAGGCGGAGCTGGTGAAGAAAAAAATATATCGGGCATCACATATATATTATACCCAAAACATAATCTTCAATAAATAATAAAGTAACAATTAATATCTATATTTTATTTATGCATAGCTCTCTCTACTCCTAAATCCTTCCTTCCTGAATTAGTGTTTATAAAATATTTATTTCATTTTATTTATAATTTTTACATTTATAATAAATAAATATATATATATATTTTTTTAATATGCAGTATATATATATATATGCATATTTAAAACTTATAATAGAAAAATTGTAAATATGATTAAATAAATATTT